>NW_028092059.1:0-297500 GCF_014824575.4 Sturnira hondurensis
TTTCACTTCCATCTTCCCGCATCTTTACCTTTTTGTTACCTGACTGTGGCATTTTGTAGTACTTTCACCGATAATCAGCAAGATTATAAGTGTGCACTGTGCACAAACGCTGTACACAAACTCTGTGCTAAGGGTGGTTTCTTCCTTTGGGACAGTGACTGTGTGTGAATTGTTACCTTTTGTGTAGATAGATATCCAGTCCCTAGCAGAACGCCGGGCACTTAATAAATGTTAAATAGAACAAACCAGGGAAGACATGTTTTTAATTTCACTTAGAATTTGTGTGAACTTGGATGAGCTATTTAATCTTCTATTGGTCTCTCTATGTACAAAATAGACATTCAATAGTTAATTCTCAATTAATCCAATCCTTCAATATTCATTCATTAAGAAAGCACTGTGTGACAGACGATGCTGTGATGACTGGGGGAGCCTGCATCTTCTAGTTCTGTGAAGCAACAAACTGTGAACCACACGACAAAACGCCGTGTGACAAAGCTACAGGAGGACCAGCTTTAAGGACGGGAAGTAAAAAAAAACATGTATGAAAAGTCAGAGTAAAACCAAGATTGGGTAATATTGTTTCATGAGGTCTGGTAATTTTTTTAAATTGGGGCTTCTCTGCCACTATATCCATATATAACTTCTGCTTTTACTGGCTGAATATTTTTCTTTAAATTTATTCACATTTATTTACTTAAATAAAGTTCCTCTTACCCTAAATAATAATTTCTAAGGAATTAATTTATTTTCCTAGATATGCATAAATATCTGCCTATGTCTACATATCTAGATGTTCATAGATATCTTTACTTATATATTCCAGCTAATTTTTGGATATTAATTGATTTCAGAGTGAGGCTAAATTTATTTAAGTACATGTATTTTAGTAATTATATAATATATCCTAATATTAATAGGTGTAGCAAGAAAATGTTTACTTTATACACATATTTAAGTAAAATATAAGTGTGCATATATATTTCTAATGGAAATTTCAAGTATATATATAGCTATTCAAATAACATTTTTATTTTTAAAAAATGTAGAACCTCCTAAAATAACCTAGTTTATGAGATTTTAGGAAACCATTCATGGAGTGACTGGATAAAGACTTACAAAATTTCTTCTATACCTAAAACTCTAGCAATGTCAACATTTATAGCAGTTTCTAATTTTGCCCACTGGGCGGCAGTACCAAGTTCCTCTGTTTTTAAACAACTACCACTAGATTTTGATAATCCACTCATTTCATTCCATCCCAATTTTAAAAGAGCAAGTACTCAGTTTGACCACTAGATGGAACTTGTGCTGTTCAAACTTTTTAGTTTTTTTTGTTTTTTTTTTTAAGCTAAAATAAAAGCAGGAACAAAATTTTTTCAGTGATATATTTCAGGGAGAATATGCTTAACAAATTAGATAATGATATTTGAATTGCTTTGATAATATACATTTAGAAAAATAGTTAATCATTTTAAAACAAAATAAAGTTTTGCTTACTTTGCCAGTTTATATCAGGGAGAATGAATTACATTATTTGAAACAGACACAAAGGCATACTTAGGAAAAACCTAGTACTTAAAGTTATTTCCTTTTTTTTCTTATCTTTGTAAGTACTCATCCATATCAAGACATTTTCTTTTAGACATTCCAGTTAGGTATATCTTCTGCAGTGGGCAAGCTCTTCCAGGAAGGATTCAGCCCCTCTGCAATGGGAAGAGTCAGATTCTTATTTCTTCTTCCACTAGCTTCCTATCAGAGTGAGTTTAGTCACCTGGACAAGGTTTGTATTATCAGCTGAAATGGGAAGACTGATTTCTCTTTTTCTTTAATTTTAACTTAAACCTAGCAAAAGGACTTAAGAGCTACCAGAAGAAGGTTATACACTTCCCTGGAGCTTCTTATCACCTAAGTATCTCTCTCTCTTCCTAAAAGATTTTATTTATTTATTTTTAGAGAGAGGGGAAGGGAAGGAGAAACACAGGGAGAAAAACATCAATGTGCCAGTACCTCTCACGCACACTCTACTGAGGACCTGGCCTGCAACTCAGACACATGTCCTGACTGGGAATCAAATTGGTGACCCTTTAGTCCTTAGGCTGACTCTCAATCCACTGAGTTACACCAGCTAGGGCTCACTTAAGCATTTCTTTGAAGCCTCACAGAAATAACTTCCTGAAGTCATTCACTGTTGAGACCACGTTCTAACTAAAATTACATTTAAGTAATCAAACCTTATGTTGAAGAAAGCTTTTTTAAAGAAATTTTTCCTCCACATCATAAATTGCAAAATTCTGAAGTTACAAACTCATACATCCCATTGCTTCCCATTCTCTTCCTAGTGGTAAACTCTTCTGCTTTCTAGATGGTTTTGAGTTTGCCATGTGAGTACGTGTGAGTAAATTACCTGTGCTGATACTTTGTTTAAAAGTTATTGTATATAAAATGTATATAATTGAAGCTTGAGTAAATGCAATAAATAAATATGTGAATAAAACTACTTTTCTTTGTTGTCCCCACTTCTCTTTCAAAATACATGGTACACTGCCAACTGTCAACTGCAGGAGAGATTCTATGCATAAGAATCAGTGTTCATGACCATGATCTCAGGTTTACAGTATGATTTTCAAAGATTAAAATGGCTTTGTTTACCATTTTATAATAGCATTGTATAGTATAAATGTATATTATATAATATATACATTTGATTGATACTTTCAAAGTAACACCTTGCAATCAGTATCAAACTGTCTTTTTCTTTATATTGTTGCCACTAAATGAGTTATGCAATACCTTTGAAAGTATTATAGGTCAAGGAAAAGAGCATGAGAGTAGGAGCCAGTTGTCAAATACTCACCCCTCATAGGGACACTAAGTCTGGCTTACACAAATGACAACTACTTGATAATAGTTTTGCCTCAGATTTCAAAGTGAAGATGTTCAGACCACAGCACTTCAGAGGTCTCCTCAATCTGCCAATTGCTAACTTGAAATTAAATGATATCTATATTGTATTTTGAGAGATCAAATTTGTATGTAGAAATATACTTGTACACACAACTTTTAGATCCCTCCAGGACATAAATTTAAAATGTAATAAGTAGGTTTAAAATAAAAATTTGACTATTCAAATAAAATACAGGAGAAGTCAGAAGAAATTTTCTATGTATTGCCACAGAAAGTTATTAAGGAGCCATTTTTTAAGAATTTAAGAAAGAAAATATGACAATTGAAATAATCAATTGTCTATGTTTATTTTTTATTTAAATTTAAAATTTTAAATTTTTTCTAGCTTTGCATTCATTTTACTCAAGAAAAAAGAAAAAGAGAGAGAAAAAAAACCCAAGTAGAAGAAACTCTGCCCAGACTTTTGTTATAAACTGAGTATTTTCAAGCTACTTTTTATTTTTTTAGATTATTATTTCAGTACTTGTGGGGGCGACTTTTCCCACAAGTCCCCTCCTCCACCATGGATGAAAGTAAACACTACCAAGACATGATACACTTGGGGAGGGGAATTGCCAGTTTCTCCAAGAAAACAAAGGCCTTGAGCAGTGGCCAGTTTCTCAGGGAAAAAAAGGCGGTGAGCCCCTTCCTCTAGGGGCTTTTACTGGGTTGTAATACACAGGAATACAGGGCGGCAAGGATCAAACAGTAGATAACAATTCAAAGAAATCTGAGGGCTTAGTCTAAGTCAGAGCCTGTCAGGAAGAGGGTTTTGCAGAAACTTTAGGGTTTCCTGCTCTGACCCTTAACATATGAATGAAAGCACTGTTAGAAGAACACATTTCACAGGTTTATCAGGAATTCTTTGTGATGCCAGATTTTTCCCCCCAGGATTCGCTCTGGCAAGGCAAAGAGCTGCACCTCTCCCCATCACAGGTTTTCAGGCTTAAGTGAATTAGAGCCAGGAAGCACTTCTCCCAGAGGACATGGAGCCTCGGGCTATGTCACAGTAGCCAGGGAGCAAAGGTTTATTGCTTGCTCTTTGTTGCAGCCCCTGGAGTACTTCCATGAAGGCCTCCCAAGTGATCAAATCTGGCTTAGGTTGCCCCTCCTCTGAAGGGTCTTACCTGTCTCTGACTTCCAACCATGCTTTTGGGGCAGGGAGGAAACTGAAGCTGTGTTTGCTACCAGAGACAAGCTTTGTCTCCTACGTGGCTCACATTCTGGAGGTCACTCACTCATCCTTAGCCATGGGAGGTAGTTACAATTCCTGAGACCAGGCAGAGCAGTCCACAACAAGTACTGAAAGCACAGAAATAGCAAGAAGCAAAGAACAAAAAGGGGATCTTTATTTCCTATTTTATTATCTGTTAACTCCTCCTATTAGCCCACCTCGATAGTTTTATGTGAGGTTTCAGAAGAGACTCTTATACTCCATGAGAAGACTTTCAGAGAACCAAAGAATGCAGGTACCCTTGTAGTTGTAAAGGGGAAAATAGTTTTGCATTTAAGTGATTTTGTTGTTAAAGAATAGCAGCAAGTGAAAACGGAAATATTTGTTATAAAAATGGTTTCCAGTTATCAAGATAAATCTTCAAGAGGAAAACTTCTTATAAACAGTATGAATTTAAATAATATTCCCCAAAGTCTTGCTAACCTATGAGCACAAATGCATATTAAAAGTACTACTTTGCACATTGCCCCTGTCTGCATCTTCTGTGGCCCACATCAGAACCAGACAATTTTCCACAATTATTTATTAAAATTTCTTCAAATAATTGTTAATCTCCAAGTGAAGGTTCAAAAGTATCCTCTAAGTTTTTGAATCCTAACCTGCTGGTCAAAAACACCGGTGGGCCGCATCTTGCCTGGTGATGCTCCTGTACTCTACAGGAATGCTGTTTCTTGAACCAGGCTCACTTGTTCTAAAACTTGGAGGATGTCCTTGAGTCCTCATTGTGCCAGATGTGTTACATTTTGTCTTAAACAAGGAGATAAAGAGATGCCTACTACCAAACTCCATGTAACTGGGGTTACCTGAATCATTAAGAAGTACAAGTGGGGAATTCTGGCGAAGATGGAGGCCTAGGTAATGATGCTTCATTTCTTCACACAACCAAAAGAAGGATAACAACCAATTTAAAAGCAGAAAACAAACAGAACTACCCCAAAATCAAACTGCCTGGAACTCAGACAACCAAGAAGATAAACATTCATCCAGACTGGTTGAAGGGATGAAGACCGGCAGACAGGTGGAAAGGACATCTGGAATGGCAGTGGGCTGTGCAGGTGAGGCAGGGGCTGGTGGATTGGGAGCACCCACATTCATACACAGATAAGCCAGGAGGAGCATCAGGGAGTAAGACAGACCATGAAGCCTAGGGTTTCAGTGCAGGAAACTAAAGACTCAAAAACCTCTGGCTGTTAAAACTTGAGGGAGTACAGTTTCAGGAGAAACTCCAAGTCTCACAGGACAGTATGTTGGAGAGGCCCATAGGGTCCTAGAATGTATGCAAACTCACCCACCCAAGAATCAGTATCTGAAAGGGCATGATCCACTTGTGGGAAGTGAGGGAAGTGACAGAAAGTGAGAGTCAAGCAAGTGGCATTGTCCCCTTTCTGACCCATCCCCTACAGAGAGCACCAAAATAGCAAAGAGGATTGCCCTACCCTGGTGAATAACTAAGGCTCTGCCCCTTACAATATCACAGGTGCAAGACAAAAAAAATATGGCCCAAAGGAACAGATCAAAATTCCAGATAAAGAACTAAGAGGCAAGGATATAGAAAACCTGTCTAATACAGAGTTCGAAACACTGGTAATCAAGATGCTCACTGAAATGATTGAGCTTGGTCACAAAATGAAGGCAGAAATGAAGGCTACACAAAGTGAAATAAAGGAAAATGTACAGAGAATCAACAGTGAAGGGAAGGAAACTGGGACTCAAATTAATGATTTGGAACAAAAGGAAGAAATAAACATTCAAGCAGAACAGAATGAAGAAACAATAATTCAAACAAATGAACAGCAGTTTAGGAGCCTTTTGGACAACTTTAAGTCCTACAACATCCTACTCATAGGGATGCAAGGAGGAGGAGGAGGAAAAGGAGGAGGAGGAGAAGAAGAAGAGGATGAAGAGGAGGAGGAAGGACTTGAAAACTTATTTGAACAAATAAAGAAGAAAAACTTCCCCAGTCTGGTGAAGGAAATAGACTTCTAGGTAGTCCAGGAAGCTCAGAGAATGCCAGACATTTTAGATCCAAGAAGAAATACACCAAGACACATTATCATTTGGTTACCCAAGACTACAGATTAAGAGAGAATCTTAAAAGCAGCAAGAGAAAAGGAGACAGTTACCTTCAAAGGAGTTCCCGTAAGACTATCAGCTGGTTTCTCAAAAGAAAACTTGCAGGCAAGAAGGGGCTGTGCAAAACTATTCAAAGTCATGAAAGGCAAGGACCTCCATCCAAGATTACTCTACCCAGCAAAGCTATCATTTAGAATGGAAGGACAGGTAAAGTGCTTCTCAGAGGAGGTCAAGTTCAAGGAGTTTATCATGACCAAGCCCATATTATATGAAATGTTAAAGGGACTTGCCTAAGAAAAAGAAGATAATAAAAAATTGGAATAGTAAAATGACAACAAACTCACAACTATCAACAACTGAACCTAAAAAACAAAAACAAACTAAGCAAATACCTAGAACAGGAACAGGAACAGAAATAGAGATTACATGGAGAATTATCAGTGAGGAGTGGGAGGGAGGAAATGAATGAAAATACAGTGAATAGAAGCATAAATAGTAGTACAAAATATACGGGGGGCGGTAAGAATAATACAGGAAGTGAAGAAGCCGAAGAACTTACATGTATGACCCATGGACATGAACAAAGTGGGGAGAAAGATGCTAGAGGGTGGAAGAGAGCTGGGTGGAGGTAAATAAACGTGAGAAAAAATGGGATAACTGTAATAGTGTAATCAGTAAAATATACTTTAAAATCATTAAAAATGAAATACAAGTGGGCTTCTCCTCCCCCCCGCCCCCAGAAAAAAGCAGAATTATTTTCTGGTGGGTAGGCCCCATGCAGTACAGGCTTCCTCCACTAGGTGAGTGTTCCAGGAACTCATCTGTATCAGTGTACCAGCTAGCTGACATTGTGAGAGGCTGCATTCAGCTTCAGTGACTTTTTTTGAAGACTCTTTCAATGCATTTGTCTATTTCATGATGGGCAATTTATGAGTGCATTTGCCCACACAGAGCTGAGTGTTCAGCAGTTTTTGACCAAAACCAGCATGACCCCTGTGCCCCACCCTCCCTATTCACCTAATCTCACCCCCAGACACTTTTTTGTTTGTTTGTTTCACTGGGTGAAAAGAAGTCCTCAAATGAGATTGTTTTGCCCAGGTGAAAGAGGTGAAACAAAAAATGGCAGAAGCAGCAATAAAGGCATTAAAATGGATGAGTACACAAATTTTGAGCAGTGGAAAAAATGTCTTGATAGGAATATTGCATCAATGGAGAGTATTTCGAAAGTGACAAGTTTAAACATATAAGGATAAATATGCCATTTTTAGTAAATAAATTCCATTCTGGGGGTCCCCCTCATATACTTCAATAAAAGTTATACAAACATGGTCTCAAAATATCTGTGCTCACCCTTTTTTATAGCGTCTTTTCTTTTTTACATTTTCACAAACTAATTTTTACCATAGATCTTAGGCACTGCAACATGCCATGTTTTCTTTCGTTGTTAAAAAGAGAACTTTTACCTTTTCACTTAAAAAATAAAATTTGTAACTCTTTTGCATTTCTGAGTTGCCAGAATCACTACTCTTGCATTTTGGGGTCATTATTAAGTAAAACAAAGACTTGCTTGACTAGAAGCACCGCGATACCATGACCGTCAGTCTGATATGGGAGATGTTGGCTAAGGAACAGGACACACAGCACTGAAACTCTGAGCAAAGAGATGCTCACATTCTGGACCAGAGGAGAAGAGCAAAGGGTTTTTCATCATGCTGCTTAGAATGGTGTATGACTTAAAACTTATGAATTGCCTATTTCTGGAATTTTTATACAATATTTTTGGACCTTTGATGGCAGGAAAAGCACCATGAATTTGGGGGCATTACTGTGTCCTTCTCACTAGGCTCTCAGATACCTGCTGAAACAGACCAGTTTAACTTGTAGCTGACATTTCTCCCAGCTGCAGACCGTCTATGAGGTCTAATTGTCAGGAGAGACAGAAGCCGTTCTATCCTGTCTTTGGGAGATGAGTGGTTCAGGCCAGAGACATGGTAAAGCAGGTAGTTAGAAATGGTCTTATTTTAGATGCATGTTAAAGATTTAGCTGCCAGGTTTTGCAGATGGACTTGCATCTGAATTGTTTGGAAAATAAAGGAGTCAAGGACGACACCAAAGAGATGGACCTGAGCAACTGGTAGGGAGGGAACTGTCAAAATCTGAGGTGGTGAGGGCTGTAGGGAAAAGTGACTTTGGGAGGAATATCAGGAATCCAGTTCTGAACATGTTTATATTGAAATGCCTATCATATATGTACCCAACTAGAATGTCAAGTAACAGTGGGATATGTGAGTCTGGATGAGAAAGTCCAGGTTGGTAAAAATTATTTTGTTTTTCAAATTTGTTTGTAGGAAAAATAAAAAAATTAGAAAAAACTGTAACTCCTTTCCTCTCCTTCAGCCAAATCTATAGCCTCCATGCAATAAAAATGAAGAAAATGCATGCCTCAATTTTTTGAGATTTATTAGAATGCCTGCCCACACATATGTGCATATAGGAGTGTACAGATATAAGTGTTTTCACAGACTTTATAGAGTCTAGCTATCACCAAATGACCCTGTGTTTGCTCTGCAGCATGACATGATAGACTAAAGGGACAGTAAGTGGCACGCCGGTGCATCACACTCTGTGAAGTTCATTCAGCTCTTCCATGTAGGATGTATTTTTAAACTCTACTTGACCTGAAGGAATAAGCTAGAAAAGCATGTCTGTTCTGACCTCTAATGATCTAACACTAGTTATTGTGTGCCCTTGTCACTCATCTTAATGTAAGGCACCCCAGGCAGGGAATTGCAGTGCTTTCAGACCAGTGCTAGAGTTTAACAGTGAAAAAGAATGATGAACGAAGAAAAACAGAAAAAAAGTAAAGGAGAAAAAAAAGCCTGCTGCTTCAGAACTAATAAATGTATCATCTAACATTTTTGCTTTCTTTTCTGATAAAACTTAGCTTTACTGTTTAACTGTTTGTTTTCCTAATGTTGAACTGGAGAGATTTAGGAATTGGCAAAACAGTTCTAAATAATATTTGTAGCACCAGCTTCCTCATTATGTGTACATGTACTTCTTATCGTATCGTTTTGTGGGCCAAGCTTTCTATCACAATAGGACAAGAGTCTTCTTTGTTATGATTGTATCAAATGGTTTTGGAGAAAGTGTTTGAATTTTATGATACTTAAATTTATTTATTAGGGGATGCTTATACTAATTATACTAAGTCAATTTAAAATAACTCTGAAGGAACATTATATCGGCTTTGTTTTTAGTAGGAAAGGACTTAAAAGACCACATGTTTTTACAAAAGACTATTTAAAATGGGATAATTTTTGGAGATATTAAAAGTGGTAATTTCTTTGTTTTACGCATGATTTACAGTTAAGTTTTACTTCTTTGTAAATCAAAGGATTAACATTTTTTATCTGACTGTTTCTCATTCTACAGATCTTTAACAAAGCAACTATGAAAGCATTGAGAAGAAAGTCTATTTTTCTTACTGGTTATCTGGAATACATGATCAAGCATTACTATGGCAAAGATAAAGCAGAAACCAAGAAACCTTTTGTGAACATAATTACGCCACCCAATATCGATGATCATGGCTGCCAGCTAACATTATCATTTTCTGTTCCAATAACATATGTATTTCAAGAAATAGAAAAAAGCCCTGGCTGTTGTAGCTCAGTGGGTTGAGCACGCGCCTGTGAAGCAAAGGGTCGCCAGTTCGATTCCCAGTCAGGGCACATGCCTGGGTTGCAGGCCAGGTCCCCAGTAGGGGGCATGTGAGAGGCAACCACACATTGAAGTTTCTCTCCCACTCTCTCCTTCCCTTCCCCTCTCTCTAAAAATAAATAAATAAAATACTAAAAAAAAGTAAAACTTTTAAAAAAAGATCTAGAAAAAAGAGGAGTGATTGTGAGTACATCTCTTGCTTCTATTACTAGGTTTTTTCCATGCATTGCACATTAGGGATGAAATCTGGATTATTTGGTTTATTCATTGTTGCTTGTTATATCAATCAGACAGTTAGTAAGGATAAATTAAGTGCCAACTAAATATTCAGCACTTGTTAATGGAAAGACCCAAAGATCTGTCATCTCAGATAAAAGAGAAGAAACCACAAATTTTACGTATAGAGAACAGCTTTATGTAATTTATTCACTTTCTTTATAGCTTGAGCAGCAAATATTGTTTCATCATAATTAGGATATGTCTTAAGCCATTTTTACTAGTATGTATTTATTGAATAAACAGAATTAAAGAACAATTCAATACGATGGAAGGAAAAAGAAGTCAGTCTTATTTTGTTGTTTGATTAAACTGACTTATTTTCAACATTGTCACTTTTCATAAAATATACATGGACATTTCTCAGGAGTCTTAACATTGTATAAAATAATTTCTTTAACCATTGGACCTGAATGGCCTTCTTAGTCTTTTGAAAGAAGCTAGTAAGTGTTAACAGAATAATTTCAGGGAAAAAGGGGTGATAACAAATCTACCTCCAGTGATAATGTAACCTAGGAACCGTTCCACTCCTGTGGCCCTCCAAAACTTTAGAAGAGGCCACCACAGATTCTGGGAGCACAAGTCAGAATATCAGCATTCCAAACTCGTCCCTATGGTGTACAAGCTATGTACTCTTGGGCACATTAGTTAACATCTGTTTTTTGGTTGCAAATCTGAGGTTGCCCAGAAAGTATCCAGCCACACACTGTGAAAAACAGAGACATTTACTGAAAATAAGTAGATACAAGAAACATTTTACATAGGATAATGATGCCTCAGTCCTCTTCAAGTTTGGTACCTTGGGCCTCACCAGTTCTCCCAATCACCATCAACTGCTCCATTGTATTTTTCTGAGTCTCACTGACAGTCTAAAATCTCTTCCCTTTCACAAGATGTGATGCATGAGTGGGCACATTGTTGTGATGAAGCTGCCGCTCACCAGTTACCCATAACTGTGGCCTTCTGAATCATCCAAAGTTTCCACAGAGGAATGTTCAAGCTTAACACAAACTTTGATGAGAATTTCTTGCTGTGCTCGCTCAATCATATTGAATGTAACTGCCACACAGTGCACATGCTCACTCAATGGCATCTACCACCCCCACTGACTAGTACAGTGAAGTAGTCATTGTTCACACATGCTCATTGCAGTCCACTCTCCTTGGCTGCCAGGTTACATCGATATTGTGCAAACTGTTCTTGTTACACTAACAATAGTTGGGCTTTTTCTGGACAGACCTTATAAACTTTCTTCAAGAAGTTATTATGGGAATTAAATGGACCTACACACATAAACCATTTACTATGCTGTCTAGCCTGTAGTGGATATTTCTTAAAATAGTTGTGGTGATCTTCAGGCTCAGCCAACTTCTCTTGGCCCATTTCATAATATTTCAGCAGTCTCAGTACAAAATAAAATTAATTTACACTGTAATACATAATAAAAACATTTATTTGAGCAAAAGGAGATATAGCCTGGGAATACAGGTCCAGTTATTAATTTAAATTGTGTTCTCCAATTCCCTGACAAAGGGGAGGGTGCCTTTTATAGTGAGAGTTTCCACCTAAGTTTCCAATTATGTCCATTTTATGTAAGTAAATTATTCAAATTGTGTAGTTCTGATTGGTCAGTGCAGATTAAAATAAGGATACAAATTGTGCTATTCTAAGTGGACTGGCCAGGTCTCATTCTGTTTGTAGAAAGATAAAACCAGGGTTTACCCCCAGTTGTTGACTCAGATAGCATAAACAAACTGAGGGGACACTTAAACTGAAGTGTTTCTTGGTGTACTATGTATTTTTCGTGAAGAGCCCCAGTCCGCTAATGGTCACCAGACTCTTATCTAAAAACCAGGTCCTTTGTTCATCCTGGGCAGTCCATCTCAGCAGATAAATTTTTTTCAGTGTTCATAACAAATGAATTTTCATCTCAGGGCCCATGCCAGGAATTCAGTCCGCTCCTTACCTGCAAGACTAAGAATTAGAGAATTCAATGCAAGGATAATTGTCTAAACCTTTCCAGAATAGTGTCCAGTACTCATTCATTTAAATTCACTTAAAAGATCTCAGGCTCCCCAGGGTCCCCCCACAGACAAATCATTTATATAGTCTATTAAATGTGTAAAGAAGATGATTGCTGCCCCCTGGCTTGTATAGCTCAGTAGGCTGAATGTGGGCCTGCAAACCAAAGGGTATTAGGTTCAATGCCCAGTCAGAGCACATTGCCTGGGTTGCAGGCCAGGTCCCCAGTGGGGGTCATGTGAGAGGCAACCACACATTAATGTTTCTGACCTTCTCTTTTTCCCTCCCTTTCCCACTCTAAATATAAATAAATATAAATTTAAAAAATTTAAATTGCTCCTGGCTGGTGTAGCTCAGTGGATTGAGTGCAGGCCTGCGAACCAGAGGATCAGGGTTCGATTCCCAGTCAGGGCACATTTCTGGGTTGCAGGCTGGTTCCCTGCAGGCCAACTCCCAGCACAAAAGGCAACTATACATTGATGTTTCTCTCCCTCTCCTTCCTCTCTAAAGATAAATAAATAAATAAAATCTTAAAAGTAAATAAATAAATAAATAAATAAATACATAATTTAAATTGCTGAGTGGACTTCAGAAAGTGCTTTTGCATATTCATGTAATAACCCATTAATATTTTAGTTATAATTAAGAGGAGGGTTTCAAATAACATAGAAACACTATATTTTAATTAAAGTGAAATCAACATCACTGTTACATATAAGTTTGTCTTTAATTCAAATATTCATTTTGAGAATAATGCTAACTGTTGATTTTACTTTTCCCCCAGAGTGTAGCAAGTGGGAACCAAATGACATCCAAGTGGCCCCAGTTCCTCTCTATAATTCTTTCCATGATGTTTACGAATTTATCAGTCTGCTCAATGTTGTACTTGATGCTTCCAAAGAAAAAAATTAGCAAATTTTTACAAAATTAGCAAATTAAACAAATGGTATTGAAAGCTTCTGTGATTATTTCATTATTTTTATTCATTTTAATTATTAGAAGTATTAAAAAGCTTACTATACATGGCTGGCAATAAATTGTATACTTTACAAAAAATCTGGTACAACTTTTTATGAGTTAATGTCCCTGAGAAATTTATGGCTAATTTCCTGGTGTTTTGTGGATGAAGGTCCTCAGTGGTCCAAATATTATGTTCATCATCTTGTTTAGCTGGTACATTTCATGGTCAGTGAAATATTTTTATTGATTTAATTTATAACTTGACTATTTCATGATACATATGAATTTTGTGTCAATTTTATAAATATTACTTTAGTTTTAATTTCCCAAAGACTTTTTTATAAGAACCACAGTTTAACAGTCTGGTATATGTATGATTTTGCAATATTCTAGACAGAATTCCTCTAATTTAAGGAACAGAAAATACTCTTTCTAAGGCAGTAGCTTCAAATGTTTTTGGCTACAGTCCTACAGTCCACACTAAAAAATATATCTAATAACAGAAATCAGTATTGCTCTGTGTATATGCCTTATTTTAATTTAGTGTACATTTTTATAATATTTTAACATCTGTGAAAGAAAAGTCAATTTTCAATCAATTGCCATTGGCCATTCTTTCCTATTACCATCCTTGATATTAGCATAATTCTCATAATTAATAGGTATCAACTTAGTTCCAATTAAAAATGATATACATAACAAAAACAAAACTTCATAAATTATTCACCTGTGTTCTGATATTTATTACTCTTTTATCTTGTTGCTATACTTGTTGGTTGAAACACAGCAAATTGATTTTTCCAACCACTCTTGGGTTCTGAATAATTTTTCAAGGACGTCTTTTATATAAAATTATCATATTTTCTTTTTTTAATGGGAACTCTCCCTGATAAAAGACATTTGATGTTACTCCATCCCTGAAATAGTAAAATAAGTCACCCCATGGTAAGTGGATTGAGGATTAGAATTAAGAAATGATTGCTCCCTTGCTCAACCTCTGTCCCAAATCTGCGGACCTTCCTTATCCACTATGAAAACTTTAGTTGCTCTCAGCCCTGCTGGATTTCCATAGCTTTAGGCTATCATTGCCATTACCATTATTCATGGATTGACAAATGTTCCATATTTGTACATAGTCCCATCAAGAAAGAGCGACTGTGATATGAATATTTAACTACTGAAATGAATTTGAATGAGATCACTCAGACGACGACTTTGGATGTTAGAGTTAAATAAAAAAGGTGCAGACCACCAACACCAACACCAGCAGCTACAGACATTTATCGAGAATGTACCACATACCATGTATTATGCTGCTCTATTTATGTCCTATTATTTAATGGAGTAGTTGCATAATTGCTTTAGTAAAACTTCCCACTCCAACTTCTGGCAAAATGTATCTTTATATACAAAGAAGTTCTCAAAAACTTAAACCTCAACCATGTACGATCCCATGTAGAAGAAACTATTTTTAAACTTCAGCAGAGTAAACAAAACAGATATGGTTTCAGCTCTCATGGAATATGTAGTAAGTAGGAGAAACAGAGAGCAAACACATAAACACCCAGGTAAATGTATAATTAAAAACTCTAACCACTATATAGCCCTGGCTGGTGTAGCTCAGAGGATTGAGCGCGGGCCTGCGACTCAGACGATCCCGGTTCGGTTCTCAGTCAGGGCACATGCCTGGGTTGCAGGCCAGTTCCCTGCAGGCCAGTTCCCAGCAGGGGACGCACGAAAGGCAACCACACATTGTTGTTTCTCTCCCTCTCTCCTTCCCTTCCCCTTAAAGATAAATAAATAAAATCTTTTAAAATAAATAAATAAATAAATAACTCTAACCACTATAAAAGACAAACATGATACTATAAAAATATCTCAATGGTATTAATTCGGCAATTGAATGGGGAAGGTGTAGGAGGGTACTTATGAGCTTAAGTTCTAAAATATTTCATACTAATCAAATTAGAATTACATCCACTTGTATATACAAACCATTTATGCATGATCAGCACTATGTCCTTATCACCCAGGTTAAGAAACAGAATGTGAGAAGTTCCTTTCACCCTAGCTTGTATCCCCCTCTACCCCCTAATCCAGAAATAATTACCAAAGCACATTTTCTGTTAATCGTTTCCTTACTTCTTTTTTGCACTCATGTGTGTACTCATAAGAATATATTAGTGAATTTTGCCTGTGTGTGGACTCTGCACAGAGGTATACTTTTTTTATTCTTCTGATTGTTTGCTCAACATATTTTTTGAGATTCACCCATCTGTTGCATATTCTGTTTTCATCTATTTTCATTGTTGCTCAGTATTGCTTATGTAATTGAAGTTGTTACTTCATTCTATGATTAAAGAATGTTTTGAGTTGTTTCAATTTTTTAAAAAATATTGCAACAATGTTGCTGTTAACATTCTTAGGATATATGCTCAAAAGTTGGTCCAGGACATATAACTGAAAATACTGGGGATAGGGCACACATGTGCTCAACCTCCCTACGTACTATGAAACTGTTTTCCAAAGTGGGTGCACCAGCTTCTGTTCCAAACATAGGCGGTGACCATTCCCTTGCTTCTGATCTTTGCCAACAGTAGCTATTGATTGCTTTTGTCATGCACACAGGTGAAAATAGCCAAGGTAATTACTAAGGTAAGGGAGAATAAATGTATAATTTCCACACAAATAGAAAGGAAAAAAACAGAAGGAGACACACTAGTAGCCTCCGCACACGCACATGCAACCATGCACACCCGTACATTGCAATTTAAGCTTCAGAAACCATCCTTAATCTGTGGATTGAGTCAAGACTAGAATTTAACATGGATTTGACACTTGCTCAGCTCTTTTCCCTGCCATATTCTCATTATGTCCTTCCTGCATGGTTTTCTTTGTGGTGAGCACTCCTTCAATAAAATGTAGGTTATGTACCCATATTTTTTGGACCATAAGATGCACCTAGGTTTTAGAGGAGGAAAATAGAAAACAAAATTTTAAATAAAAAAATGTAATAAAAATTTTAATATCGTAAACAGCGTAATATTTCGCCAATATAAATGTAAACAGAACTCATGAGCAGCATGAACAACCATTGTTCCCCTCAAATTTGGGGAGAGGGAAAAAAGGTGAGTCTTATAGTCCAAAAATAAGGTAAATCCTCACCTCAAGCTCTACTTCTAGGGAACCTGATCTAAGACAGCATTTCCTTTATTAAGTCTTGATAATCATAAGTATTTTTATTCTATATCTAGTATATGATGAATTTTAGTTCTATTTATGTTAATTTGCACATAAAATATTTGTTTCCTCCTGGATATTGTAATTGTTAACTTTAAACTACTCATTTATCTCAACCTTTCCTAGATTTTTTTCAGAACTGGGTTAAAGTGTGTTTTTCAAAAGATGTTGTTTCCACCAGTTGCCCATTGTCACTTATGAAACAAGAACATTTTTAAAAAATTATTCATTTTAATTGTTGTTCAAGTACAGTTTTCTGTCTTTTACTCCCATCCCAGTACTCCCCACCTCCCTCCCGTTTCCACTCCCTTAGTTTTTGTCCATGTGTCCTTTATACTTGTTCCTGTAAACCCTTCTTCCCCCTCTCCCCTGAAATTCCCTCCCCTCTTGTGTCTAGAGAACTGACACAAGAATATTTTAAGTTCTTGATTTCAGGCTTTTCAGATCACGTGAATAGCATGACACTGAATATATTAATCCACATGAGGGCCAATTTATAGTTACAAATTCTCAGAAGATACTCATTTTCTTGCTGACCCTTTACATATTCTTTGGTTGTCAACATTTTATAAAACTCTCCTATCAGCTATTGACCTTGGCCAGTCCAAGGCTTGTTCCACGTCTTATTTAGTCATCAACACTGAAGGTCAAGGACTCTAGGATTTGGCAGAAACTCTAAGCATGAAAGTCATGCTTTATTCCTAAGTTTACTTTGATCCTTGTTTACCTCCCAGGTTTCTGCTTGTATTTCATTTTGGGGTTCTGAGAATTTCTTTTACACCAACTCATTTTAAAAGACTTGTTTTTTTGTTGTTCATCATTTTTTCTGGTGTCTAATGCCCCATAGCATGCTAAAGTGTCAAAATGTTTAAGACTAAAAACAAAAATATTATGTATATTTTTTCTTATGTGAACAATGGATTATGCTTTATCAGTAACTCAAGCACATTGATATAAATGCCAATACTTTTGTGGTTTGTTGTGTATTGTAAATTATACTTATTGTTCAAAACTTACTGGAGAAAAGGCTGGTGTGAAGTTGACAATATTTGCAAATTAAAAAAAACACATTTTTTCTGCAGCTGTCTCCTGCTCAGTATCTTTCCACTTACCCTTGAGTTCTACATAGGTTTATATTCATATCGTGACATGTTTGTTTCATAAGCTGAAGTTACTAGAGCATTTCTAAGATTGTTGCATACTCATAATAAAATAACTGGGAAACACTGTGGAAGCTATGCCATAAAACACAAGATGGAAATCACTGGATCAGGTGCCCTAATACTGAGATTACAGATTCCATACTCGTAGTGGCCATTGTCCTGTGATTACATGTTTGAGAAAGATGCATTATATTCTTTCTTTTTTTCCAAATGCTGACACATTTTATTATAAAATGCATATATAAAAACCACATTTTCAACATCACCACCAACCTTATCAGGAAAGTCTTTATGTACAAGTAATAGTTATAACAGGCTTGTTTCATTCATTTTTGAGAAAATGTCTGCAAAATACCCACAGCTGAATAACCACAGTTGGCATGCCAGCATTTTTGAGAAAATGTCTGCAAAATACCCACAGCTGAATAACCACAGTTGGCATGCCAGTTGTATTTCATGAATAAAAGGGTCTATGTGAGTGAATATTTGTCATTTTATCATACAAAATATTTAAACATCAAAACTCTCAAAGATTGAGATTTAATAAAATTAATAGCTCTTTACAGCTTTCCTATTAAGAGAAGGTGGCTCTTTATTTTTAAATAGTAACCATATGGTGATAAAGATTGTGAAAATTTGGGGCCACTGCCTTTATTTATACTAAGGCACCATTACACATGATAGCTTGTATAGCATCAGTGCAAATATCAAAACAGTGAAATAAGCAAATAACACCTTAGAACATTATTTAGCTACTTTGACCCCATAGGTTCCCTCAGATTATCTTAGAGACCCTAGGTGTCTGAGGAGCACAAGCTCAAAGCTTTCCTAAGCCCTATGCCCATATATCCAATGGCCTAGAAATCTTATAGGCATCTTAATTGGTTATTGATTATATTTCTTTCATTTCTCCCCAAACTGTTCCTATTTCATTTCCTGTCTCAGAAACAATCATTACACAGTCATTCGAGTCAAAACCTGCAGTGAAATTGAGAACAGGGAGGTGGTGACCAGAGGGAAGAGGGGAGGGAATTTCAGGGGAAATAGGGGAGGGATTTAGAGGAACAAATATAAAGAACAGATGGACAACAACTAAGAAGGGTGGAAATGGGAGGGGGGAGCATGGAGGGTGGGATGGGATGGGAGTAATAGAAAACTGTACTTGAAAAATAATTAAATAAATTTTAAAAAATAAAATGAATGGGATCAACTAAAATCCCAGGAGAATGCACACACATGCAAACAGAATAGAAGCTTATGGCCACACCAGCTCTCTCTAAGCCTTTGGCAGTGTTGGCAAATAACACGTGCACTGTACAAAAGGAGGTAGTAGAATTGTCAGTTTTTATGTATTGGCTTTTGTTCAAAAGTCAGGGAATTGGGTTCAGGGTTGTGGACTTCCTATGATTTATTTTCAAAGTTCAGATTAAAAGACACCTGGTAGGCAGTTGCATTAATTGAAGATACATTATTTTCAATCACAGAAAGATTTATTCTCAAAGAACAAGATAATACAGTTTCATTATAAACTAATAAACTTCAGCATTTTCATTTGTTTTTGGTTTGTTGCAATTATTACTCTTATTAATACTCTAGTTTCATTTTTGACTCTTTAAGGTGGCTTCTGAGTTTTTAGACATTACCTCAACTGTTTCTTGATACCTTCATTGCTTGTATGTTGACAAAATGTGGCTTACTTTGTATATGTTCTACCTCTAACTTGACATCACTCAATCTTCTAACAATGCTCAGGTCCTTTTGAATGAAAATGGTACTTAGAAACCATAATCTTAATTGTAAGAATGATCATTGTAATTGGGTTGATTATTGTCCAGAATTTTCAGTGAGCACACTTGGAAAATACTTATTTTTAAGAGAAATAGTATTATGTTTTGTTAATATTTAAAATTCAATTAAAAATAAGATTTATATTTAACTTTATTGATTTTTATCTCATTGTAAAAACCTTTTTTTCTAATAATATCAATTACTAGTTTTATCAGACATAAGCTGTACCACTATTATCACTTTTATATATATTCAATGTTAGATTTAATAATAATAAAGATATTATAAAGTATATGACTAAAAGAGTTTAAGATTTTTTGAAGTTTGTTTTGTTTTTAAAATACATTTTACTAGGAATACTAAGTCAAATACTGTGTTTAAAAGAACTTGTAATATTGATGATTCTTTTCTGTATGGGTGCCCAAACAGTTACATACATAGTTTGGTTTAGTCCTTTGGAATATTTTTCAAGTCTTACAAATTTTATTTAAAATTTTAAGGTTTATTTTAGAATAGTGTGAAATATTTAAATAATTGCAAATTTAAATCTTCAAAGCAAGATATACTAAGAAAAGTCTAGATTGTGTCTTTGCCCTTTATGCTGTTTCCTCTCACTATCTCTGCATATTATTTTCTGTATTTTGGTTTATCCTATTATTATATATGTGCATATACATATGTAATACCTATATAGAATATAGGTAATATGTATGTGTATGTATATATGTGAACATATTTCTTTATTATATATAAGAAATAAGGTAGCATATTATAAATACATTTTCCTGTTTGGATAGAAATTTTTTTACAGAAAATTACATTAAATTCTCCAAGAAAGAATAATAAGATGAGAAACTATCTAGTCAGAGCATCAGATTGTCACCAGCTAAATTCATTGATCAACACTAGTACCACCAAAATGGAACAACCTGTAACTGATGTGATGCAATTTGAAGTAGTCAGACTCACTTTTGCAGTGTACTGAGGAAATAATAAGCCTGAGTCCAATCAAATTTTAGAGTTATTTTCCAGCCTATAAAAACTATGGAGAATACAGGGATAAGTTAAATGACCCCACAAGAAAGCTAATATGGGACATTCTACATTGCAGGTGATTGATTTTTCTTTCTTTCTTTTTTTTAGCAAGTCAATGTCATGAATGAAATAAGGAGCAGGGAAGAGAGAAGGGACTATACTGGTTTGTGAAACTAAACAGACATAACAAGCAAATACAGTATGCAGGGTTAGGTTGGATCTCAATTCAAAGGCCAACTGTAAAACTATATTGCTGAGCCTTGGCTGGTGTGGCTCCATGGTTGAGTACAGGCTTACAAATCAAAGCCTTGCTGGTTGGATTCCCAGGCAGGGCACGTGCCTTGGTTGCAAGCCAGGTCCCTAGTAGGGGGCGCACAAGAAGCAATCACACATATGATGTTTCTCTCCCTCTCTTTCTCCCTCCCTTTTCTGCTCAAAAAACATAAATGAATAAGTAAATAACTATATTTTGTTGAAAGAATTGAAGACAATCAAATGAAAAATAAATTTTATTCAATTTATTAACTATGATAACTACTGTGGATATAAGAAAATATATGCTACATATAAATTTGGTATGTATATATAATATGTATTATATCATTTCATTCATATATAGGTAAAATATACCAATTTTGTATATATTCCAAGGCATGTATATAACATATACACACTAAAAATCATTTCATTTGTATATACACATATATGCACATATATATGCATGTGTATATACATATACTTATATATCAAGTACATAGAAATGAAATAATTATGGAACTTGCTCTAAAATTTCTCTGACAAAAAGAATAATGACAAAGGAGTTACCACAAACTTGGTGACTTGAAAGAACACAAATTCATTATTTTGCAGCTCTCTAGATTAGAAATTCACCATGGGCGTCACTAGACCAAACTCAAGGTTCTGACACAGTTATATTCCTTTCTGGAGTCTCTAGGAGAAAATCCATTTTCTGCCTATTTCAGCTTCTAGAGTCTGCCCAGATTCTTTGGCTCTTCCTCTGTCTTCAAAGCCAGCAATATTGCACCTCTGATAATTCTTTCATAGTCACTGTTCCCTCTAATTCTACTTTTCTGACTCTTTCACTTTGAAGTGACTTTGTGATTACATTGGGCTCAACTGGATTATCCAGGATTATCTCCCTATTTTAAGGCCAACAGATTAGTGATCTTAATTACATTTGCAATTATAATTTCCTCTATCATATAATGTAAGATATTCATATGTTCTAGGGATTAAGACACAGACCTCTTTGGGGTCATTATTCTTCGGAAGGAAGGAAGGAAGGAAGGAAGGAAGGAAGGAAGGAAGGAGCATGACAAAATTTTGATAATTTAAATCTGAGTAATCATAGTTGTGATTTTCTTTACTTTTACTGATATTTAAAGATTAAGAACAAAAAATAAATAAATGATGATGACTTAGATGAGACTCCATCCAGGACACTTGCCTCAAAATTCATGATTTCAGGATCATGTTTTTAGTCTTTCCCACCACTTACTCTCACAATGAGAACATTCCTTCAACCTCCACATATCAAAAATCATGTCCATAATTTTCTTACAATGATTTTGAAAGGAATATTATATCTTACACTGTATATGCACACACACACACACACACACACACACAGCTTTCTCCCTAACTTAAAATAATTTGCTTGGTGATATGGTTAATATTGTGTTTTTCTTGGTATGTTCCTCAGTTCTTACCACTGAGCTGGATATACAATTAGCCCCTTAGAAGCAGGTAATTAATATGCACTGGGCATTTTTAATGTTTTATGTGCTGTCCACATTTACCTTGAAGCAACCCCTGTGTCTTTTGTCTCAAAAGAGCATCTAATAAAAAATAAATCCTTTATGATTGAGCCTGGTTTAAACCTGAGCCCACTAGAGTATTTCAGAAGTATGTAAGATATTTAGAATGCATAGATCAATAGGTATCAGTTCTCCACAGGTAGAAATTAAATGCGTATTCTTATATCAAGGTTGGAGGTCATTCTAAGTTTTTCTGAATCAAGGGCATATAATGTGTCAGTTTTGTCACTTACTATCACATGCCAGCCTCTTTGGCCTTAAAAAGGCCTGAGACCCTCTCCCATAACCCACCTGTGTCCCAGGTTGAGAATGATTTCATTGTACTAAATCAAATGAAAATAATGCTCTGAAACACAAATAAATTGTCTCTATTTGTCTCTTGAAAGACAAATAACTAACACTGGACCCTTGGGCCTCAGTTGAAATTCAATCATAGATACTTACAATATTAGTTTAGATGAAGAGAACTATTGCATTTTTGTGCCAATATTTACTAAACAGAGGTCTTAATTGTCTCGTTGCCAGTATGTGGGAGCTTTACTCCATGTAGTTCTTACATTCTATTGTGTTAAAACAACAGGCTTGTCAAGAATGGAGATATTGCAGTGATATATACAGGTTCTATGGGAGACATTTTCTCTATGGGTTAAAATAAGTAGTTGGATCAAAGTCAGAACATAGATGCTGCAGCTGGTCTCTGAAAAAAAGAAGGCAATTAAGAGGAAAAAAACAAAGAGGGAATTACAGACATCTTTTTTTAGGTAACAACAACAGAACTAGACTGTTTGAAACTGGTAAGTGACTCCAAATGTCACATTTCTCACTGAATTCTAAATAATATTGCTATTTTATAACTGTTATTCTATTGTGTTAATGGCCATATTAAGTTATAACAAACTTTTATATGTATTTTACATATTATATTTGTTATCTTTCCTTTTTGTATGTTTCTTTCTCTTGACAATAAACACTTCAGGGGAATGAAGAGAAGCAAATTAGCTCTGGCTGGTGTAGCTTGGTGGATTGAAAGCAGGCCTGTGAACCAGAGGATTGCAGTTCGATTCCCAGTCAAGGCACACATGGGTTGAAGGCCAGTTCCTAGCAGGGGACACACAAGAAGCAACCATACATTGATATTTCTCTCCCTCTCTCCTTTCCTTTTCTTCTAAAGATAAAGAAATAAAATTTAAAAAAGAGAAGCGAATTAAAAGGTAGAGAGCATTCCCTTTAAATCATGTGCAGTCTAGTCAAAGCTAGTATATTCATTGTGATCAAACCATGAACCCCTGTGCAGTCTAGCATCTAGTACCTATGAGATTTCCTATTCATTAAAAAATTGTTATGTCCTTTGAAATTTTAAATATATATTTGCCAACTTGTCAATTTTTGGTGATTGCTAGAGGGGAGGGTGGTATGGGGGAATGGGTGAAGAGGTGAAGGGATTAAGAAGTACAAATAGGTATTTACAGAATAGCCATGGGGATGTAAAGTACAGCATAGGAAATGGAGTAACCAAAGAACTTACACACATGACTCATGGACATGAACAATGGTGGGGGGACTGCCTGAGGAAGTGGGAGGTGCTGGGTGGAAAAGGGCATATGGGGAAAATTGGGACAATTGTAATAGCCTAATGAATAAAATATAATTAAAATAAATGTATACTTGTATGTGATTGCAGGGGGAGGGCATACAAGGGAACTAAAAGGTAATAGAAAACATACAATAAAATGGTATTAAAAATAAAATTTTATAAACAGCAAATAAAGCTACCCTTTTGTTTTTTACTTTAAAACTGACTTACCTGCAGAACCAGTAAAAGAGAATGACAGACCCCCCCAATGAAAGAGAAAAAAATGAAGAAAACTAGAAAGCAAAATGCTTCAAAGTTCTTCCTCTAGGAAGTTACAAAATGTATAATCATTTTAAGGGAGCAAAGTTATTGTATACTAATCTATATTTCCAGGTAATGTTAGTTACCTGCCTCACATGAAAACATTAGAGTGCATCAATAAAAGCATGGTAAACAAAGAAAGAGCCCCCGCATGACAAGAAACAAGAGCACATGAAAGATGTCAACATTCATCAAAGCTGAGAAGTGGAGGGAACTGACAGCGGAATGAAGAAAGCTGAAGTATGATTCCCTGGATAACAGGCAAGGGTATCAAAGAACAGTAATCTGATTCAGGTCAAAGACCATTGAAATATTTAGGAAATGGAGGTATCAGTGGTTTCTGATGCCCAGATGTATGGTGGGAAGGAAAACAGGTGGTTTGGAGTCTGAAGTTTAGCATTTAAGCCCAGATCCCTTTTCTTCAGCATCTGCAACTGGAATATTGCATCTTTCCAACACTCACAAAGGCAAAAATTTACTTTCTAAAAGGAATAAACTGGTGTAGTTCTAGGCTTAGGTATATAAGGCAGCAGAGGAGATGGATGAGCCATCTGACTGAAATTAAATTACTGTGGCAAATTTTTGCATTCTAAGTAGTGAAATCTCTAACTCCTCACCCCCTCTTAGCTCCCCAAAAGTTATACCCAGCCCACCTCAGGAATATGATTATAGATATCTCTCCGGGAAAACAGCTCAGTTCAATTCAGAGCTACAAACGTTTACTGTCTCATTGTGGTATAACGCTGTCCAGCAGTAAAAAATGACTGACTGTGAACAAAATACTTACACCTACTTTTTGAGGCTTTAAAAATAAATGGACATAAATTGTCATAGGATATATAACAATAACATTAAAAATTCAACATAGAATAAAAAAAGAACAGAAGGAAGCAAATAATGCAATAGAAAGAGAAGAGAAAACAAAAGTATAATTAACATCTTTTGAAAGAAAAGAAAAACTATGGGACAAAGAAACCATATACATAAAAGGGTACAGAGAGTGATAAAAAGTTCTTGAAACTTAAAAATATATCATAAGTTAAAAAAAATCAAAGGAAATTTTGGGATGTAAAATTGAGGAAATATCTCAAAAGTAGAACAAAAATATCAAATAATTAAAAAATGAATACAAGAAATCAATGTCTATCTAATGGTAGTTACAAAATGTAAGACAAGATGAAATAGAAGACAGAAAATTATCAAAACATGAAACTTTTCCCAAGAAGTCTTCCTGAAACTAAAATGTTCTTTTCAGAAGAGGCTCAATCAGTACTAAACATAATAAACCTTATAAACATAATTTATTTTTACAAAATATGAATTACATCATAGGGAAAATGTGAGACAGTAGGGATAAAAGGAAGATTATAAAAACTTTTACAGATAAAATTAAAAATAACAGCAATCACAATAATACAGAGATTCTCACCACCATCTCAGAAAGATAGAGAGTGATGGAGGACACTTTTGAAACTCACTTGGAGCTTCTGGTCAAGATGGTGGTGCAGGCAGACATGGCTCACCTCTTGGTACAACCAAATCAAAATTACAACTAATATATAGAACAATGACCACTCGAAACACTCAGAAGTTGAGTTTAATGGAAGTCGGACAACTATGAAATTGAAAAGAAATAAATCCACCAAGACTGGTAGGAGGGGCACAGATGTCAAAGGAGCTAGTCTCTCACCCGTGTATGGTGGATACACATTAGGGAGCAATATCTTGGGAGCAAGGAGTCCCAGCCCCATCCCAGGCCTTCCAGCCCAGGATTCCAGTGCCATGAAGATAAATTCCCACAACCTCTGGCTGTACAAAGAGGCAGCAGGGATTGAGTCAATGAAAGAAACTCCTGGAGCCCAAGAAGCTCATATTAAAGAACTCACACATGGCCCCACCTACTCAGACTCACTACCTCTGAGCTCCAGGACCAGGGTGGCAGCTTGAAGGATATCAGTGGCATACTGGGAGAGGCTGGATGTTTGGAATCGGTGTGAGCAGAGGCTATTGTCCCTTTTTTGGGCCCTAACCCCACAGACCAGCAAACTGGTGCCATATCTAAGATTCTATCAACTTAGCTAACACTAAGCTGACACAGCTAACGCTATTTGACCCACCGTAGAGATCCAAAGATTGAACCCACCCAACTTACGGCCCATCCAATAAGTTTTCCGTATGAATGGCCGGTTTAGGCTTATGCTTCACAACTTCCTAAATCCTATCAAACAACCAACAGCTGGCCTCAGTGAGCTCCTGGCTGGGCACTAGCAGTAGCTAAGTTAGATTCACAGCTTGGCATCACCTAAGAATCTCCAAGCCCAACACAAGTAGCAGTCTTCTCAGATTGCTTTACAGCTCAGGCAGGATGCCCAGGCAAAACAAAGGTGGGGGCTGACCTCGGCCTTCACCACACCAGAAACCCCAGGGCCAGCATATCCAGTAGACAACTATAGACACCTGCAGGGCAACACTACCCTGCCCCTGCACAGCTGATCGTTCACAGAGGGTGGAGGTTGGTGGTCAGTGGTCACAGCAAATTCTTGCAGCTGACTGGCCTGGGAAAACCCCTCCTATTGATCTGCCAACAGCAACCAAGGCCTAACTACAAGAGGAGGGTGTACTCAGCCCACAAAAGGGTATACTTTGAGTATCCGTTTTAAGTAACAGGGGAGGCTGTGCCACTGAACCCAATAGGACACCTACTACATTAAGGCACACTACCAAGACACAGAGTAAAGCAGTTCTACCTAATATACAGGAACAAACAAAACAAAGAGGCAAAGAAACATGGCCCAAACAAAAGGACAGATAAAAACTCCAAAAAATGGCAATAAGTAATGTATCAGATGAAGAATTTAAAACACTGGTTATAAAAATGCTTGAGAAACTTAGTGGTCCTCAGCAGCATTAAAAAAAAAACAGTCAGAAATGAAGGATTCAGTAATTTAAATAAGAACAATTTACAGGGAATCAACAGTAGGGTGGATGAAGCTGAGAATCAAATCAATGATTTGGGACATAAGGAAGTAAAAAACAACCAATCAGAGCAACAAAAAGAAAAAAGAACTCCCATAATGAGGATAGTATAAACAGCCTCTGGGACAACTTCAAGAGGTCAAACATTCATATCATAGGTGTACCAGAAGTAAAAGAGAAAGAGCGAAAAATCTGAAATCTATTAAAAAAAATAATGAAAGTAAACTTCCCTTATTTAGTGAAGGAAATAGACATGAAAGTTCAGGAAGCACAGGGATTCCCAGTAAAGTTGGGTCCAATGAGGACACCAGGAAACATCATAATTAAAATCCCAAGGGTTAAAGATAAAGACAGAATCTTATAAGCAGCAAGAGAAAAGAAGACAGTTACTTACAATGGAGTTCCCATTGGACTGTCAGCTGATTTGTCAAAAGAAACTTTGCAGGCAAGAAGTATTCCAAGTGATTAAAAGCAAGGACCTACAACCAAGATTACTCTACCCAGCAAAGCTATCATTTAGAATGGAAGGGCAGGTAAAGTGCTTCCCAGACAAGGTAAATCTAAAGGAATTCATCATCACCAAGCCATTGTTATATGAAAAGTTAAAGAAACTTATTTAAGAAAAAGGAGAAGATCAAAACTAGGAACATTAAAATGACAACAAACTCACAGCTATCAACAACCAAATCTAAAAAATAAAAACATAAACATAAACAAACTAGGCAAACAACCAAAACAGGAACATTTGGAGGGTTATCAGCTGGGAGGGGGAGGGGGGAAAAGGAGAAATTGTGCAGAGATCAAGAAACCTAATTGGTAGAAACAAAGTACACAGGAGGATGTTAAAAATAGTATAGGAAAGAAAGAAGCCAAAGAACTCAAATGCATGACACATGGATATGAACTGGTGGGGGGATTCCTGGAGCAAAGAGGGGCACTGGATGGATGGGGGCGAAGGAAAAAATTGGGACAACTGTAATAGCATAATCAATAAAATGTACTTAAAAAATTCATGTGGAGCTCTGGCTGGTGGACTGAGTGCCGGCCTGCACACCAAAAGGTTGCTGATTTGATTCCCAATCAAGGCACATTCCTGGGTTGTGGGTCAGCCCCAGGGCGGGCATGGGAGAGGCAACCACACATTGATGTTTCTCTCTCTCTCTTTCTCCCTCTATTTCTCTCTCTCTAGAAATAAATAAATAAATATTTTTAAAAAATTTATGTGGAGAAATATTTGCAATAAAGTCCATGGTAAGCTAAGCTATCAATTAAATGTGAAGATACAATAAGGATATTGGTGATCAAGGTCTTAAAATATTTTTTTGCATGTACTACTTCTCAGAAGCTTCTGAAAATGACTGAGCTATGAACAACAACAACAAAAAAGAGTAATGTAATGACGGAATTCCCAATATCAGTAGGAAAAGAGCCCCGTGTCCCATAACAACAGCAGCCCAATGCCCCTAGAAGAGAACTGCTCAGGGAGTTCCAGGGAACAGGTAGGTCTCTCTCTGCCTCTGCCTGTCTCTCTGTCTCTCACATACACACATGCACACAAATTAAATACCTAATCTTTATATATTTCAGAATTCTGAGAAGAGTTTTAGATTCACTCAGAACTAATTTGAGATCCAAATTTGTAAAGAAACAATATGGAGGAAGGAAATGTAAAAGAAGGCAATTATTAACTCTAAAAAGTAAGATTGTACAATAACAGCAACAAAAAATTGTCACAGTGAAACATATAGTGTAGAAGATATGCCTTGTATTTCTCAATTTAATGTTACAAGAATGCTGTTTTCAGTATAGTTCAACATATGTTCCTATTCTTTTACATGCACTAACACCAGCTGTAAATAATATTTATGTAGTTATAAACATGCAAACAATGAATATTGATGTAATCTAAATCATGATTTCATTATATTTGGAGAATGAGGGTAGAGAAAGTGTATTTGTGTGTATATGTTAGTGGACCTTAGGGGAGGACTTCTATAATAACTAAATCTTCAATTTGCACACTAGAAGGGGAAAAATGTTGCAAACTTGAAATTGAAGAAATTGCCATGAATTTATATTATTTAAAAATGTGGAACTAAATATAAGCAGAAATAGCTAAAATAATTTAGAACAGTTAGCTCTTGGTTAGTAGGAATTAAAGCCAGGTGTGGACGGGTAAGAGGACTACTGTTTGGGGCATAAAAATTGAAACATGTGTGGATATACACTGTAAGGGTTAAGTTCACAGGCTCTGAAAACAAAATATAGGTTTGAAGTATTGGCTCTAGTACCTACCAGTTATGTGATCTGATAACTTAAATGCTCAATGCCTTCATTTCCTTGATTGTTGAATTAGACACTAATAGTAGTACCTCGCAGAATTGTTTTAAAGATTATGCAATCTATATAAAATCATTTAAATAATAAGGGGCACACATTACTAGCACTGTCAGTACTGTGTAAGTCTAAACTATTTACACAAATTACGTTGATAAAAATTAATAAGAAAGCATAACATATTGTATGATACATAGAAAGTGGTCAAGAAATAAAAACAATCATTATCCTTAAAAACTAAAAATCAATAAATAGTCAGTCATTAATGAAATAAAGCCAGCTTAAACTGCTAAAGTATGTCTCTCATTATCTAATATCTAAATAAGAACATTTCATTAATTGTACTGAGTCATGAAAGATTAATTTGAGTCCATTGTAATTATCCATATATGAACAAAGTGCCTAAGATATAAATTAAAATAAGCTACTAGAAAATTAGAATATCATTCACTGAAAGGAATAAAGACAGTAAAATTGATTTGAAACTAATAATTAATGTTTTTCAAGGGCTAATTAATACTTATGCTAATATTTCTCCTGTTCTGAACATCGGTCATATATCTGCTTTAAATATGCTAACATAATAGCATGTAAACTTTCAATGTTTCAAATTAATATTAAGAAATTTGTAGTTATCAGTATATTTTAACATGTGTCTGTACCCTTTCATGTAAAGTAAATTCAAAATTTTAGCAAAACTGACACTGAATTTGTCTTTATCTTCTCAGTAAAAATTAAGAACTTTTTTTTCAAAAACCAACTGTGTTTAAAGAGATATTGTTAAATTGGAGAATAAAACAGGTAATGTTTTAATTGCCACTGCAATTAAAATGGTAAATTTTATTGATTGTGACATACAGTAAACAATGTTTGTGCTCTTATTTATATTTTCAACATACATGTAAATAAGAACACCTCCAGATATTGTTTTGGAAAACACAAAGGCTGTTCATTTGACAGATGATACAGATAATAATACATGTAACTTAATAAGTTCTGATGGCATCCAAACAGTTTGTGTATAACTAAACTAAGGCTTTAAAACATTTTAAACATGTGGTACATATACACAATGGAATTCTATGCAGCAGAGAGAAAGAAGGAGCTCCTACCTTTTGCAACAGCATGGATGGAACTGGAAAGCATTATATGCTGAGTGAAATAAGCCAGGTGGTGAAGGACAAATACCATATGATCTCACCTCTAACAGGAAGCTAAGCAACAAAACAAACAAGCAAGCAAAATATAAGCAAAGATACTGAAATAGAGAACAGGGGACAGTGACCAGAGGGGAGAGGGGAGGGAATTTCAGGGGAAATAGGGAAAGGATTTAGAGGAACAAATATAAAGGATACATGGACGACAACTGAGAAGGGTGGAAATGGGAGGCGGGGGGAGGATGGGGGGTGGGATGGGATGGAAGCAATAGACAGAAAACTGTACTTGAAAAATAATTAAATAAATTTTAAAAAATAAATAAATAAAACATTTTAAACATGTGGAGAAAGAAATAGAATTTTTATTATGGTACCTGAAAAAGGAAGATTTCTGGAGAAGCTAGACAACATATTGTAATCCATGCTTGAACAAGTTGAAGAGATATGGTGTCATATAAATAAAAACCTGCTCTTCCCTTTATGTATTTATTTAATATATGTAAAGTGAAAATGAAGAGAGCTATTAGATAACACTGTATGGGATCATATACAGCCAGTAGACTGAACATAGAACTGTTTTTATTCTGAGTGTAAAAAACTCAAGAAAGAATTACAACGAGACATATTTATCTATGAAAATTTACGTATATCCTAGAAATTTCAAATAATATACATTTCATAAAAATACTAAAACTAGCCCTGGCTGGTTTAGCTAAGTGGATTGAGTGCGGGCCTGCAAACCAGACAATCGCAGTTCGATTCCCAGTCAGGGCACGTGCCTCAGTTGCCGGCCAGTTCCCAGCAGGGGACCCAAGAAAGGCAACCATACATTGATATTTCTCTCCCTCTCTCCTTCTCTATCCCTCTAAAGATAAATAAATAAAATCTTAAAAAAAATACTAAAACTAGTGACTGTGCATATTTATATATGTGTTGACTGAAGGAGACAACTTATACAAAGGACAAAGCTTACTTTATGCATTGATACCAGACATATATATGACAACGTTTAATGACATATCTAGTAAAAAAGCTTGAGCCCTGGCTGGCGTAGCTCAGTGGATTGAGCGCGGGCCTGCGAACCAGACAATCGCGGTTCGATTCCCAGTCAGGGCACATGCCTGGGTTGCAGGCCGGTTCCTTGCAGGCTAACTACCAGCAGGGGATGCACAAAAGGCAACCATACATAGACGTTTCTCTCCCTCTCTCCTTCCCCTCTAAAGATAAATAAATTAATTAATTGTAGTTCTTAAGGCAATACAAATTGTTCTTCACTCTGATCCACACTCACAAATAAATGTGATTAAAAAAAAAAAGCTTGAATACACAGAAACTATCTGATAAAGAACAATTATCTTCAGTGTCCTCTATTCATGCAACTCAAATTATATCAATTTGTACTTGTAATTGAAAATATTAATATATGAAGCTGAATAATATTTTAAATTTATATTCATAGTTCCTTCACAAAACAGAAAATGACATATGTAGGAAAGAAGAAAGAATGTATTATTAAAACTGAAAAGGAGAATTACTGATGTTCTTTTGAAACATTTGTCAGAAAAGAAAAGCAGTTATATTAGAGCAATATTTTAATATACTATTGATATTAAGTTACTGTCAATCCAAGTTATATTGTTTTGAAGATGCTACTAGTATTTCTCAGGGCAACTACTAATTAGGAACAAAACACGGATGTCTACTCTTGCCACTTTTATTCAACATAGTATGGGGAGTCCTAGCTACAGCAGTTAGACAAGAAATAGAAATAAAAGACATCCAAAGTGGAAAGAAAAAGTAACATTCACTATTTGCACATAGCATAATATTATATATATATATATATATATATATATCCCTTATATATATATATATATCACTAAAGATTTTATTAAAATGACTAGAATTAATAAACAAATTCAATAATGTTTCAGTGTCCAAAATTAATACACAAAATATGTTGTATTTCTATGAGCTAATAAACTATTAAAAAGAGAAACTTTAAAAAATCTATTTTACAAGTGCTTCAGAAAAAAAATACATAAGAATGAATTTAATGGAAGAGGTGAAAGACTTGTATACTGAAAACTACAAAACATTAAGGAAAAAAACACAAGTAAATGGGAAGATATTGCATGCACATGGACTGGAAAAATTAATGTTTTTAAATATTTATACTACCCAAAGCAAGTACAGACTCAATGCAATTTCTATCAATCTTTCAGTGACATTATTTATAGAAATAGAACAACTTTAACATTTCTGTAGAATCACAAAATATTCCAAATAGCCCAAGCAATCTGGAGAAAGAAGAACAAAGCTGAAGCCATCACACTTTCTGATTTCAAAGTCTGTTATAATGCTGTAGTAAATAAATTGTACTGCATTGGCACAAGAGCAGACACATAAATAAAAAGAACAAAATCGAGATCCCACATTAAACCCACATACATATAGTCAATTAATTTATCATGAATAAGCCAAGCAAATATCATTGAGAAAGGACATTCCTTTCAGTAAAAAGGAAAAGTGGACATTCCCTTCAGTTAGGAAAAGTGGACAGCTGCAATATAACAAATGAACTGGACCACTATCTTACAACATACACAAAATTAACTCAAAATAGATTAAAGATTGAAAATAAAACCTTGAAGCTGTAAAACTTAAAACTTCCAAAAGAAAACATAGGCAAGTGAACTCCTTGACATATGTCTTGGTGACGAGTTTTTGAATCTGAGGCTAACAGTAAAAGACACAAAAGCAAAAATAAACAAATGGGATTAAATAGAGCTAAAAGCTTCTGTAAGCAAACAAAACTATCAACAAAACAAACAACATACTGAATGGGAGAAAATATTTCCAAATAACATATTTAACAAGGGTGTTATATCCAAAACATTAAAAAATACAATTCAGTAGCAAAAAATAATGTTGATTAAAATTTGGGCAAAAGATCTAAGTAGAGATTTTTTTAAAAAGACAACCAACTGTATGGGAAAACATATTTGCCAATGATACCTCAGACAAAGGTTTAATCTCCAAAATATACAAAGAACTCACACGACTTCACTCTAAGAAGACAACTAACCCAACTAAAAAATGGGGAAAGGACATGAACAGACACTTCTGCAAGGAGGACATACAGAGGATCTAGAGACACATGAAAAGATGCTCAATATCACTAGCTATCAGAGAGATGCAAATTAAAACTACAATGAGATACCACTTTACACCGGTGAGAATGGCTATCATAAACAAAGCAATAAACAACAAATGTTGGAGAGGGTGTGGGGAAAAGGGGACTCTGGTCCACTGTTGGTGGGATTGCAGACTGGTAAAACCATTATGGAAAACAGTATGGAATTTTCTCAGAAAACTAAAATTGGACTTGCCTTTTGACCCAACAATTCCACTGCTGGGATTGTATCCTAAGAACCCTAAAACACCAATCCCAAAGAACCTAAGCACCCCAATGTTCATAGCAGCACAATTTACAATAGCCAAGAGTTGGAAGCAACCTAGGTGCCCGTCAGTAAATGAATGGATCAAAAAACTATGGTACATATACACAATGGAATTTTATGCTGCAGAAAGAAAGAAGGAGCTCCTACCTTTTGCAACAACATGGATGGAACTGGAAAGCATTATGCTGAGTGAAATAAGCCAGGTGTTGAAGGACAAATACCATATGATCTCACCTCTAACAGGAAGCTAAACAACAAAGCAAACAAGCAAGCAAAATATAACCAAAGACACTGAAATAGAGAACAGGCTGACAGTGACCAGAGGGGAGAGGGGAGGGAATTTCAGGGGAAATAAGGGAGGGATTTAGAGGAACCTATATAAAGGATACATGGACAACAACTGAGAAGGGTGGAAATGGGAGGGAGGGGGGAGGATGGGGGGTGGGATAGGATGGGAGTAATAGACAGGAAACTGTACTTGAAAAATAATTAAATAAAAAAATTGAAAAAAAGAAAAAAAAACTCTGATATCAGAACATGAAAAATAAATAAATAAAAATAAAAAAATAAAAAGCTTCTTGATGGCCAACAGCCATATGAAAATATGTTCAACATTATTAGTCATCAGAAAATTCAAATAAAAATTAATGTGTGATATTTCCTCATACCTCTTAGAATGACTAAGGCTAAAAAGACAAGAAATAAGTGTTGGCAAAATGTGGAGAAATGGAAGCCCTTGTGCACTGTTGGTGGAAATGTAGATTAATACAGCCACTATACCACTTCTGAGTATTTATCTGATGAAAATGAAAACACTAACAAAAAAAAATACATGCACCTTCATGTTTGTAGCAAGCAATATTCACAATAGCCAAGATATGAAAACAAACTAAGTGCTAAGTGTTTATCAATAGACAAGTGGATAAAGAAGGAGTGATATATATATCACAGTGATATATATATATATATATTATATATATATAATTAAATTTATCTGATATATATGTATATATATATGTATATATACACACACACCATATATATATATATATNTATATATATATATATATATATATATATATATATATATATATATATATATAGGGTTTGTGTATGTGTGTATATGTATAGTGTGTGTATATATATAGTGTGTGTGTGTTTGTATAGATAGTGTGATGGCTTCAGCTTTGCTTTTTCTCCAGATTGCTTTGGCTATTTGGAATATTTTTATCATTTATATATGGTGATATATATATATTATATGGTATATATACACCCATATATATCAGAGAAATGAATACCTATGTTAATGCAAACATATGTACAGAAATATTCATGGCAACTTTATGATTGATAAAAACTAAAAACAACTCAAATATATTTAAATGAATGAATGGTTTATACAAATTGTGTATAGACATACCATAGAATATTACACCTCAATATAAAGGAAGAAACTATTGATATTTGGAGACACTTAGTTGAATCAAGATAAAATGGCCACAAAGTGGTGGAGTTTAGATCCAAATCTGACAGTCTGCCCCTACAGCTCACAAAACAATGTGTTATTGTTCTTCTATTGGAAGACAGAAAATTTTGTTTAATTGCTCATAGCTCTCTCACCTTTCACAATATACATGAAAAACTCATAAGATACTAACTTTACATACTCATTTCCTCAAATGTAGATGAGATAAAATGACTATTTACTCCATTCACCTCTCTGAAAAATAAACCAGGAAGCACTTTATAAACTCTAGAGGTCTATCACAAAGCCTTTTGCATAGATCAGAGACATCAACTGTTTTTTTTTTCTGTTAAAAATGCTATTCTGCTACTTCCTTGTCCTATTTTCAACTGTCACCTTTATACCCAATGCAGTCTTAACTGTACTAAATTTTCCAGGCTCTGCCTCACTAAATGGAAAAGCAAACAGAATTTTTAAAGATATTTATGTAGCTGAATAATAGATCATTGATTTATTGGACTTCAGCTTCTTCCCTTTAAAATGAGCATCCATAGTTTCCTGAAAAGCACTGAGGGGGGCAAGAACCAGAGGACGTAAGGGCCCAGACCTCTCCCGTGCACCTCTACCAAAGACAACCTGATTTCCTCTGATTTACATAGTCATCCTCAGAAATATGGACTGAGCCCTGGTTGTATAGAGACACTGCCCCTCGTGGGCTCAAGGAGCAGAGTGATGAACAAAAAGGCCTTTTCATTCCGGCTGCAGGGAGCTCAGAGTCCAGGCGGAAGTGCCACAATGCAAACACACTGCAGATATTAAAGGCACACAAGTTTTGGTAAGTGCTGTAAAGAAAAAAAAATGGAGTACACAAAAGAAGATGGACAAGGGGACATTTTTGGAGATAGGTTGGTCAGGGAGACCCTTGTAAGGAGGTAACATTTTAATGAGACCTGGAGGGTGAGAAATAGGGAGTGGAGGGCCTGGGGAACAGGGAAGAGTCTGAGTGGTCTGGAAGTTTCCCGTGCCCACGAGCTCCAGGATTTTGGGAGACATATGTATCAGCCTATGGTACAATATATGACCCATGTACTTGATCTGTAGACGGTCCTTCAGTTTTTCTGTACTCATCCCAAAGGGAGGGAAATATTTCTCCATCTGCTCCTACATTCAACTGAGAGCCACAACAGCAGGGTAAGTGGACGATGGCCTGAGGGCCAAGTCTAGTTCACCATCTCTTCTTGTTCCACCACAAGCTAAACATTTTTAAAAACATTTTTGCAATCAATTATTTTTTAAATATTCATGACACATGATAATCATAAAAAATTCAAATTTTATTAGCAACTATTTTTTGGCAACTCAGCCATGCTCATTTGTTCAGGTATTGCCTGTGGCTTTTTTCATGCTGTAAGATCAGATTTGTGTATTGGTGATAGACCTTATGATCCACAAAGTCTAAAACGTTTAGTCTCTGGCCCTTTACAGGAAAAGCTCACTGACCCCTGTGTTGAAACATTTGTATGTTGAGATTTCATCAATAACACTCTCATGTCACAAAGCTTCAACTCAGTTTCCTGCCTGTGGTGTTAATTGTAAGCTTTAAAGTCATAGGAGCCACTTTCTCTACCTTTACTTTTCAGGAATACTCTCTCGTTAACACACCAGATAACCAGATAAGTTTATTTTGAAAGAACTACAGGATTTTTCTTTGCTTAAGCTTAATTCTTTAATAGCTTCCTTCTTTCCGATATATTGGAAACTTATGAAATTATATTACAAAAAGTTAACATTAGGTGTCAGTATTTTACAAACATGTAAAATACTGACATGCTATTTACTGACATGCTATTTTAAACATGCTATTTAGTAATTGTGTGTTAGCAAAAATGTAATAGATTATTACAGACAGCATTCTCATTGGAAAATTTCAACTCTTTTTACAGTGTTTGCTCTACTATTTGTTTTTTATTTTTGTATTATTGAAATGTTCTTTATGCAACGTAGATGTTTCAAACTTTTCATTTTTTAAGTATCTGCTTCTTTATTTTTGTCATATGTCTGTGAGTAGGAATGGATAATTGGCATAATACTAACAAGCATATTTTAAATGACCTCCATAATGATCTGAGTGAAGTTTCACAATAGAGACCATTTCGTGGCAGGGTGGGTCTGTGGGAGGAATACCAGGGAGGCTTTACAGGGGAGAGGGAAGGATAACGAGTTTAAGCTCCTACTTGTGGTACAGGGAGATTTCCTTAGCCTTATTATCTATAACATTTTGAAGGCTATTCTTTAACATTCCAATTTATAGTAATTTGAATCTATATTAATTAAAAGGTATAACTTAACCTTCTAATTTATAACATTGTAGGTACAATGAGTAACCATCCAATCTGTACAACGCAAGATTGTTGTGAGGATCAAATATACTAACACATTTTCATAAGCCACTTGTCAAAGTGACCAACTCAATGGACAACTCACACATGTTAATACTTCCCTCTAACCATCTCTGATGTTTCTTTTATGTTTAAATTATTTTGAATATTTGATCAATATAACTAACATATGAAAAAAATCTAGCATCTGGCCATCAAGAAACAGAAGTATTCTTTAATCATTCAATTGTGCAAAATCCTGTAATTCCATGTGTGTGTGTGTCTTATGTATTTTCCCATGTCTTTTTTGTTCATTTCACTAAGTTTGAAATTATTTTCCAGAGAATTAGAGATTAAATAAGATCAAGTCTATTCCATAACTCTAAATCTCTCTGAAAATGACTTTAGTCTGAGTTTGTTTTAATGCTTCCCTATTTATCTCCAAAATATAAGCAAAAAGGATTCCTAAAGATATAAATGTTCTATTGAATCCTTATAAATCAGTAAGGAAAAATAAATATATAATAAAGGGCAAAGAATAGGAATAGACAATTCACATATAATACAATTCCAATGATCAATAAATATTTACTGTAATGCTCAACCCCAGTAATAAAAAATAAAGTAAAAATAGAAACATTCAGGATGGAAAACACTTGCTACAAAATTATTGCATTTTTCTCTTTTCTTAAACAACTCTATTAGATTAAAGGTGGCCAAGGGTTCTTGGTTGCTGTTTCCATTGAGATGTGGAGTTAATTCTCTTACTCTTGAATATGAGCCCACTTTAGTATTTACTTGGACAATAGAATGTGGGCCTTTTGTAGCTGTCATAGGACCTTGCTGTTTATACTCATCTCTTTATATTCGTCTCATGTCATTTTCTCAGGAGGAAGCTGATTACCGTAGGAGATATCCTGCTACTTTCAGAGTGTTATGATTGAAAAAGCACACAGACACTTTCATCAGCTGACCTGGTTGAACCCACTCACCTAGTAATTCCGACTAAAGTGACAAATGTGAGTAAAGAAATCTTGCCGTTTCTAGACCAGTCCATTTGCTATCTGAATACAACTGTATGTCCCTAGCTGATTTCACATAGGGTAGAAATCGCTAAGCCATGCCATCCTCAAATTCTGGACCCAAATTCATGAGATGTATTGATTTTAGCGTCTGAATTGCAGGGCAATTTTTTAAACAGCAAGAGCTAGACAGAATAATTGGGACAATTTCCAATGATATGGATGAACTGTATAAAAAATATATCAAAAATCTTGAATTGTCCTAGCTGATGTGGCTCAGTAGATTGAGTGCGGGCCTGCAAACCAAAGGGTTGCTGGTTTGTTTCCCAGTCAGGGCACATGCCTGAGTTACAGGCATTGTCCCTAGTTGGGCATATATGAGGGGCATACGTGTTTCTCTCCCTCTCTTTCTCCTTCCCTTCCCCTATCTCTAAAAAATAAATAAAATGTTTTGTTTTTTATTTAATTATTATTCAAATACAGTTTTCTGTTTTATATTCCCAGCCCTGCACCCCCTCAGTGCTCCCCACCTCCCTCCCATTTCCGCCCCCACCTTAATTATTGTCCATGTGTCCTTTATACTTATTCACATGAGTCCATCCCCTTTTCCCCTATGATTCTCTCCCCTCTCCCCTCTGGACCCTGTCAGCTTGTTCTGTATTTGAGTGTCATTGGTCATATTTTGCTTGCTTTTTGTTTTGTTGTTTAGATTCCTGTTAAAGAAAATATTTTTAAAAAATCTTAAGTTGTGACATAACATGACTTGGTCATAAAGTAAAAAAGTGAGAATTTAGCCCTGGCTGGTGTAGCTCAGTGGATTGAGTGCAGGCCTGTGAACAAGAGGATCATGGTTCGATTCCCAGTCAGGGCACATGCCTGGGTTGCACGCCAGTTCCCTGCAGGCCAACTCCCAGCAGGGAACGCATGAAAGGCAACCATACATTGATGTTTCCCTCTCCTTTCCCTCTAAAGATAAATAAATAAATAAAATCTTTAAAAATAAAGAAAGAAATGAAATATCAATTTACTTTAAAAAAAAGTGAGAATTTAAATATTATTCTGCTAAGCAAAATATGTAACATCTTCACCTCTACTCCAGATAAATCTTTGTTGCTCTGAAGTCCTATAAAATAACTAAGATTAGTGTAGGAAGGGGACTCAAACTTTCTAATTATAGGTATTCTTAACTCATTTGATGCCAAAACCTGATGTGGCACAAACTCATTCAATGTGAATTTACATAAGGCTATTTATTACTTTTATTATTCTTAACAAGCTTATCCAAATATTATTTATAAAGGTAGGAAAGTGGAATTAACTTAAATTCACAACTGTAAGGGCTGGTTAATTGTGCTATTATTAAAAATTGTTTTAGAATGTTTAAATATTTTTAAATGCATTATATCCAACATTGTAAATAAAGAAGATATCATTCCTAACCTCCAAAAATCAAGAACTATAAATATGCACCAAAGCATTAAATCTACCTGATGTTGACCTAAGTAGAGGTACATGTAGCAGATTTGTGAAAGTGAAGAGACAGGAGAGTTTTGACCCCAACTGAGGATAAGTGAAGATTTGCTCTTTAGTTGCTGAAAATCCTGGGAAGTCCAAACTTACTGACTTTCTTTAAGGGAAGGAGTCAGTGAGGAATCGGTGTCATTTAAGGGCAGTGGCATTGCTGCATATAGAAGGTTTCACCTTCAAAAACTCTACTAAATATGATCAGTCAAAAAAGATTAAAAGTAATGAAACCCTAAATTGTGTGGGTGACTGATGACACTCTTTGTTTTACTGAGCAAGCTGTGGATCCACAGGGAATGTGACAATGTTGGCCCAAATTACTGCCAACTTCCCAGACACTGCTCAGCACACAGGTATGTCCTACAGGGGATGAGACTCTCGTGTTTAAAGATGAAGTCTGTTTTTAATAACATTAAATTTCTAAAATACAAGCCAGATACTTTATCTGGGTTGTAACCAAAGCATCCTGTTTTTCATAATGGAGGAAAAACTATTCACACTGGACTTGAAAATATAAATCTCCAACATGTCATCTTCTTTGTAGATTTGGGGTTTACTTAGGGATCCCTGGGGCCCTTAAATCCTACATCTCCACATTTTACAGATGTAGAAATTCAGGACCAAGCTCTAGAACCCTTAAATTGTCACTCTCTGTATGTTACTTTTCCCTCCATCTCCTACACTCTACATCTGTGGAGATTACCCACTTCTCAATTGTCACGCGTTCCTCTCCAAGGGTAAAAATGAGGATTACTGGTTATTATATAATCTGCTTAAATGTCCTCATAAAGCTGCTTTTCTCTTTTCAGAAAACAGAATAGTACCTTGGAGTACTATTTCATGGTTTCATCACTACACACTTATTTCAAATATGGGATATTTAGCATGGAAAGAAGGATGCATCTATTGATTCATAGAGAGTACATGAGCAACCCTTTTCACATGCTAACTTCCATCCCAGTCAGGAAGAGGTGATCTTGCCCATGGGACTACTTGCTTTCTTCTCTCCCCACACCTGTTTCCATGGCTCTCACACTACCTCTGAGAAGAAAACAATGATTTAAGCCTTATGACACCCAAGTTATTTCATTCTAACTTAGTCTCACCCCTGCAACTTAAGGATCAGGGGAATTATTTTCGGAGTACCAGCATGTACTTAAACCTAAGTTCTCTAAGTCAAAAAAACCCTTCAGCCCTGAGCAATACATTGGTCAGCTGTTGCTGTTGTTTTTTTCCTATTAGCCCAGCAAGTGTTGAAACAAATGGGTAGGCAGGACATCAGGGGAAACAAAATCTCACTCCACCCACAGACTTTCACCCAGTGTATCATAAAAATTATTGATTAAAATTAAGCAATATTAACAATGCAAAATACACCTTCTCCCATAAACAACATTCTCATAGAAACAATTTGTCTACTTTAACTGGAATATTACGTCCTGTTAAGTAGTTACATATACTGTTTAGATTTCATGATTAACAGAATTAACTAACTGGAGCATCAGTTCTTATCACATATTTTAATTATCTCCCAACATCAGAAATGTGGAGTCTTCTCAGATCTTTAATAAGCAGCTAGGGAAGGAGAAGAAAATGATTAATGGCAACCACTGTTCTCCAGCTTCCGGGATGCTGCTTACACGGGAACCGACATCTGTGCCTTCCCCAAAAGGTTGCTCATTCCTCCAAGATGCTACCAGTTCCTGTCACTGTAGTTCATCACCTCCTCAATGAGTCTTTGTTTTCTTCCCTATGCCAATGTATTAGTTTTCTGTTGCTGCTGTAACAGATTACTATATCTTTAGTAGCTTAAACAGTGCACATTTGGTACATTATAGTTCTGCGGATTACAAGTCAAACACAGGTCTTCCTGGGCTAACACCAATGCATTAGAGGGACTGTGTTCATCTCTTGGGAATTTGTTTCCTTGCTTCTTCCAATTTCTGAAGGCTGCTCATCTTCTTTGTTGCATTGTACTTTCTTCCATCTTCACAGCCAGAATCTTCTGTTCATTGTTCCAGAGTCTCTGGCCATAGCCAGAAAATGTTCTCAGCTTTTAAAGAGCCATGTGTTTGGGCACACTTGAATAATGCATGTGAATCTTCCGATCTCAAAGTCTTTAACCTTGGTCACATCTGCAAGACCCTTTTTGTCACGTAAAGTAACATACAGAGAGTTTCTGGGGAGTAAGGTGGGGTCATTAGACTGCCCCTGACCATTCTCTCTGTCTCCTCTTACTTTACTTTTCTGCCCTGTGGAATTTCTAACCCCTTTTTACCATGAAATACTTTGCCTTCATTTTCTACTACCTGTCAGTATCCAAAAGCAGACTGCTTCCTTGAATGACAGTCTTCCAGATCATTCTTCCATGTACCTCCATTCTTTTTTCTAAAGTTCACTGTTGCAGGAAGCAGCCTCAAACAAAAATTTGTGTGCAGGGGGTTTATTTGGAGGTGTGCTTGAGATCCACATGTGTCAGTGGGGCAGGGGTGGGACATAAGTTAAAACAGTCACAACGCAGTTCTCAGCCAACCCGTAGGGAGTTTAGCTGAAGTGGTCCTTCACAATTGCGTTCCAGCTGAATTTCTGTATACAGAGCTCCAACATAGACACAAGAAGCTATGGAGTGCAGAGTTAGGAGAGCCAAGTGTGAGCTATGGATAAGTACAGACATTTACTGAAAGGGGTCAATCCCCAAACTCCCAGTAATAACTATTTTGAGAAATGAGTGCTTTATAGGTAAAGGATTAAGAAATGGGTATTTGAAGTCAGAGAATAAAACAAAAGACTGAGTTCGGAGAACAAGATCAAAGATGTGGGATCAAATCAGTGTGGGATAGCCCAGTCTTTTCTACACTGATCCCTTGTCCTAGTTAATAGTGCACCCAGGTTTAGATGAGATGTCAGGCTTAGCTATCAGAAAAGGAACAGAGTTACTGATCTTATTTCTGCTACCTTTCACATTGATTCTCCCTTTCCATGAATGGTTTCTGATCTTTCATCTTTAACCTGTTGAGCCTGGGTACTCGTGTGAATGCGTGCATTCTATGACAAGCCATCCCAAGTTCATGTTTAACATTGAAATGTTATAAAATATAAACTAACTATGATATGTATTAGTAGACACGTGCAATATATACAAATGCAAACACACAGAAACACACATACTAAGAAATCTGTGTAAACAGGTAATCTTGCTTAAGAAGTGAGTAGTTTTAGGGGGTGGGGGTCTGCCCTTGAAGATGATTTGCGGGTAGCTAAAACTCTGCTTTTAAGTGCTTTTGTTTAAAACAAATAAAACACCCAGTTCTTTTTTAACTGTTATAATAAGCTAATACCTTTTTATGTTTATATCCACAAAATTTGATAAATAAAAATACTTACAAAAGAAAAATTGTCTCTAACCTAGTGTGGGAACTTTCAATTCACTGCAGCCTCTGGGAAGAAATGAACATTCCTGATAAATTGCTTAAGCAAATTTCAGATAAACTTTTGATGACATTAGACTTCTTTTGGGAAACTAGTTGTCATTTCACTCAGTTGAGTGAGAGCTAAGAATTCAATGATCTTTCTTCAGATGGCTTTTAAAATCTTTTTAAATATAGTCCGGAAAAAGTTTCCACTCATCTGTGTGTGGCGGGAGGGTGAGTATGTGTGTGTGTGTGTGTGTGTGTGTGTGAGAGAGAGAGAGAGAGAGAGAGAGAGAGAAACAGAGAGAGAAAGACAGAGAGAGATTGAAATTATCCAGTTTAAGATTTGCAACAATTTGGAAATAAATTTTAGTTTGTGTATATAACTAAATTTTCTGAGAGAAAAACCTTTTCAAAAAGGAAGTACTTTATTGATATTTAGTATCATTTACAAACAGAAGATCCTCTAAACCTTTTAAACTACTGTTGTGAATTTAGTACTTGATTTTATTTATTATATATTTATATTGTCAAAAAATGTTCCATGTACCACAGTAATTCTTATAAAATATACTAAATTAATTTTGAAAATAGAGTAAACCTTTACCAAACAGATAGCTTAATAATATATGTTAACTTACTGAGATTTCAAGTTAAGGGCTCAAGTTGATATCAATTTCATGACTGCATGTTTTAAACCAGAGTTTAAACAAGCCTCACCTATTATTCTAATATGCTAAATTTTCCTAACTATTCCAGATGTTCAAAATAATAATGATGCATAGTTTTATTAACAATAGAAAAATTAGTAATAGCGTGTATATGATCCTTTTAAACATTTTAACACAATTTTAATTCTTCCCAGGTTTAAAAACATGGTGCATGTGATGGAACGATGATGACACCAAACAAGGTTTGGGGGTCACCTTCCCGTGACACTCCTGGAATTGCCTTTTATTTTTCTGGTGCCAGATACCAGAACATACTGACCACGAAGCAGTGGATCCTGATTTGGTATTCTGATGGACTTCTCATGAGTAGAATCCAACAGACCTTGCTAAGTTAAAATGGATGGGCATTTGGACAATGTTCTTAGATTTAAGTCATATCATTACTAAATTTTCAAATGAGGAGTCTATAATCCTCAATGAAGTATTACATTTGATTAGATTTTACATTTTTTTCCTATGGATATGTGTCTATTCAAGCTTTAAAGACACATGAGCTTAAAGTATTTTCATATTATCTTGGCATCATACAATGTTAGCAGATTTAAAAATGCTACCAAACTCATTCTGCATATGTCTCCTGGCCATGTATTATCATCCAATCACAAATTTCCAAAGTCATTTGTTGAACACCATCTTTTCTCCTAACATCTTGAACTTCTTGCTTCCTTCTCTGAAAACAATGCCATAAAGCCTTAATTTCCTTGCTACACAATAAGAATAATATTTAACTCACAGTTTGTTGTGAACACTGGATTGGATAATATTTATACAATTTCTTTGTAATAAAATTTGTGGGGCTGTCTTTTACTACAACTACTAACTATTCTTTACTGTATAATCATTAGATGTAAAATACCACAATAGGGACTTTATGTTACCCAAACTTCCAAACAATGTTAGGTGAAGAGTAATGATAATCTTTAATGTTTGAGACCCTAAGTTATTATTGAGTTATAACCACTTACTGTTATGCCTATAGTTATGTCACTAATGTTGGTGGAGCCAGAATTTAAAGCCAGATCTGATGAACTACAGGGACAGCCCTTCTGCCCTCTATTCTGTATGTGCACCAGCTTCACAGAGGTTGGCTAAATGCCACCAGCAACCAGAAAAGGAGTGATCAGTATATTTACACTACACCATTCAGAACTTGCTACACAGGTGGTGTACTACTTCCACCATCCTTTTACTTTTTTCTCCATTGATGATCTCTCATTGCTGTTTTACTGTATCAACTTTGCAGGGCTTATAGTACCAAGTACATAATTTGTTCAAAGACAAAAAACATGTTTTACATTGTGTAGAGTTCCTTGGTGACATGTGACATTATTCCATACTTATGACAGGTGCCATGAAAAAAGTTGAGTAAATGAGGCAAACAGTTATAAAATGAGGGGTCACACAGATTTATATATTTTTTTAATTTTTTATTTATTTATCTTTAGAAGAAAAGGAAAGGAGAGAGGGAGAGAAATATCAATGTATGGTTGCTTCTCGTGTGTCCCCTCATGGGAACTGGCCTGCAACCCAGGCATGTGCCCTGACTGGGAATTGAACTCTGATACTCTGGTTCACAGGCCCGCGCTCAATCCACTGAGCTATGCCAGCCAGGGCAGATTTATATTATTAATTAAAGCAGAAAAGATATTTTATGGAGTAAAAATTAACCTTTTAAAATGTATTTTTCTAGTTCTATTATACTCCCTGCATTGGTAATACACTAGGCATTTACATACATGTTATTTCATTCAAAACTTTCAGTTGCCACTGAGATAGATTGTATTAGCTTTATGTATTACTGTTGTGGAGACACTAAAGAAGTTAAGAAACTTGTCAAAGAATAAATACTAAGTAAACATCAGGACCAGGTTTTGCAACTTTTTTTATCTTAAAGTGAGTACTGAAAGTTATTTATTGTCAAAATTATTTCCTACCAAAATTCTGAGCATTCTTAGTAGGTCCTTATAACTCTACTGAATTATTTTAAAAATGATACCCCTCATTCTGGACCATTCATTTGAGAAAATGTAAAATATGCCAAATTGACCTCAATTGCCTCCCAGCCCAGGTTTTAAACACCTTTCATTCTCCAAGTGCCTGGAGATTTTTCATTACCAACTGAGTCCTCAGAACATAATTTTATGGAATATCCTTCCCATCCTTCTTAAACAAATTTATAGTGGAACTTGACAGGTATCTCATTGTCAATATCACTGAAATTAAACTCACTGTCTTTCCTACTGCCCCAAATAAATCTTGTTCCTGCTCCTCTTCCTCTTTCATCCTCTCTGTCATTTAATAACCTTACCCTCTATTCTTTTGCCCAAAGCAGACAGTCATTTACTGACTATCTTTTTCCCTCAAGCCCCTATATCTAATCAAACCCAAATTTTGTTGATATTACTTCCTACCATTCCTAGAATTTATTTTTTATTTCTATTGTCAAGATCATATTTTAGTCAATATTTTTTCTTCTTTGGATTAGTGAAAATTGACCTTATGTATTTCTCTGTCTTGGATTATATCCTACCCTTTGAATTCTCTACACAGCAGCCAAAAATATCTTGTAACAGATAGATAGGTTCTGATAGAATACCTTTTTTAAACTGTCCCTATTCCAGGTACTTGGGGACAGAATCTGTTTGGGCTCTGACATCTCCCCAGGCCTCATATTTCACCATTAACCTGCCTCTCCAAACTGCTTTTCAATCAAAATTGACCATATTTTCTCTTCTTTTATTATATTTGCCATTGTCTGTTTAGAAAACATTTCTCACACCTCATCCCCCGGCTACTCTACTTGTCCTTCAAGTCTCAGCTACGTCTGAACTTGTTCAGACAATCCTAGCTGATGGGCATCATTCTTATCTCCTATAGCAGGGCTACAAGAGCTATATCTAAATACTTATGGCAAAATTTGAGTACTCCTTTATTTGGGTTTTCATTGCAGTTGTGTACATCTCTATTTTTATCCCCGTTTAATACATTTGCCTCAGTATTAGGCAGAGATATAGAACATAGTAGGCATTCATGGAGGGCTTATTTATTTGAAATATTGGACTTAGTCTTAATATTTATTATTGATTAATGTAATAAAGTTCAGGTAACTGAGACCACTTTAAATTGGTCCTTTTTGTATTAGAAATTATATATGTGGAGGAAAAATAATAAATCATGATAAATAAAAGTGGAACATTATGCTTATATGCTTTCAATAGCATGCAAACTGAAGATTAATGTAGAAATATTTTAATAAAAGTATGCTAAGCGAATGGAAGAATAGTTAATGTAAAACACATTCTAAAAATTCTTATATGACATAATGCTGTATGTTTTACTTTTCTTCTGTTTCTATCTCTTTTTAGAACATAGCTGAGCATTTTAGTGGATGGCCTTTTGGGTCAATTTAATTAACTTAAACAAGTGGGATACTGAAATTTAGACATATAAAATGAAATATTAAAGTTAAAGATAGCAGAGCATTAGGAAACTGTGAAATTGGTACAAATGAAGGAATGTAAAATGCTCAGTCAGAATAAAAGTATAAAAATTAATTTGATATTGTGCTATGTGTTTTTTACTATACTTAATATATTTTATAAAATCACTCAAAGTCACATGGATTCATAAAATTTTATATTAACTGGGTGGGATACTTATTAAAAGCACAGAGATTCTACAATTTCTGCTAGGCAACAGAGGGCTAGGTACTATTTTGATGATTTAAGTAATGTGGGTCTTTTCTGGATTTTATTTTGTTATGTTTTTTTACCATGCACCAAACTTTCACATTTTATCACCACGCCCTGAAACCTCCACAATGACTTGGTTATAAATCAGTAATTCATGCCTTTTTATTGTTCAGCTTTATTACCTAACTTACTCTTCTAAGCATCGTTTTATGTTTCTAGTTAAATATAAGTGAAAATTGATTGGACTATTTCTCAATGGAATTTTATCTTTATTTCATCATAATTGCTTCACATTTGAATAATGACAGATGAACTGCCTCGTTCAATTGCAGTTTTAAGTCTTTGAGGTCACAATAACAGCGCAGGATTTTAAATCCGCAAGCCATCATATTAGCAGAAAAGACACGGAGGAAAGTGAAAACGTATGTTGCTATAACTCGCTGGCAGGAGAAAAGGACCCAATGGTTGAAGCATATTACTTTCCGGGCAATGTCTGACCTAAGACATTATGACAGAAGAGTGAACTGGACAGCACATTGTGGTCCTACTGTCTTAAACTACTTTGATAGCAATATTTGATAACTACTGAGCCAAAATTTATATAGCAAATAAATGGCATAGCAGTTATTTTGCTTCGGGATTATCTCAGTAACACTTATAATTCCATTCAACAACAATTCAGTATTTCACCAACAGAGTTTATCACATCTTGTTTCTTTTCTCTGACATTTACCTCAGGACCTGAGTACTTTCCAATACTCTGAGGTACGCATTTCAAAGTTCTCTTTGTCTCTGTATTCGGTTTTAAGTAATGACTTAAACCATATGCAAAAGACTAAAAGTAAAAAATTAGATTCTGCATTTAAACTTTCATTAAATATAGCTAATATATTTTGCAGTGGCTGATTTATACATACAACATTTTCATTTCTTCACTAAGACACTATATTTCTTCCAGTGTAACATCAAAGGTTTTCAGGAGCTCAACATACAGTGGCAGGAGATTCAAAGTAAACAGAATAAATGAAAACATGAAGCACATGCTTAGCATAATTCAGAGCACATAAAATTACATAGGAGGAAATATTTATAAAGGATTACAATGAATAACATGAACATGATAATAATGCCCATTTGAAATTACATAAAGACCTCATTTTAATGGTGATTTTTTCAGCCATTCATCAAAGCATGTTGATATTCCTAATAAGTTAATATCATTCTTTTTAAAATATATTTTGTTGATAATGCCATTACAGTTGTCCCATTCCCCCCACCCCTTTATTCCCCTCTGCCATGCACACCCCCTCCCACCTTCATTCCCCTGCTTTAGTTCATGTCCATGGGTTGTACATATAAGTTCTTTGGCTTCTTCATTTCCTATACTATTCTTAACCTCCCACTGTCTGTTTTCTACCAACCATTTTCGCTGCTTCTTCTCTGTAACTTTTCCCCCTCTCTATCCTTCCCAGTGTTCCATTGCTAAACCTCCATGTGATCTCCATTTCTATGATTCTGTTACTGTTCTAGTTGTTTGCTTAATGTGTTTTTGTTTTTGTTTTTTAGGTTCAATTGTTTGACAGTTTGTAGTTTGCCATCATTTTATTCTTCACAGTTTTGATCTTTTCCTTAGATTAGTCCCTTGACATTTCACATAATAAAGGCTTAGTGATGATAAACTCTTTTAACTTGACCTTATCTGAGAAGCACTTTATCTTCCCTTCCATTCTAAATGAAAGCTTTGCTTAATAGAGCAATCTTGGGTGTAGGTCCTTGCCTTGTCATTTTATGACTTGGAATACTTCTTTCCAGCCCCTCCTTGCCTGTAAGGTTTCTTTTGAGAAATCAGCTCATAGTCTCATGGTCCTTTATAGGTAACTCTCTCCTTTCCTCTTGCTGCTTTTAAGATTCTCTCCTTATCTTTAATCTTGGCTAATGTAATTATGATGTGCATTGATGTGTTCTTCCTTCAGTCCAACTTCTTTGGGACTCTCTGAACTTCCTGGACTTTCTAAAAGTCTACTTCTTTTGCCATATTGGGGAAGTTTTTCTTCATTATTTTTTCAAGCAATTTTTCAATTTCTTGGTCTTCCTCTTCTCTTTCTGTCACCCCTGTGATTTGGATGTTGAAATGTTGAAAGATGTCCTGGAGGTTCCTAAGCCCTCTCCTCATTTTTTTGAATTATTGTTTCTTCATTCTATTCTGGTTGGATGTCTATTTCTTCCTTCTGGTCCAAACCATTGATTTAGGTCCTGGTTTCTTTCCTGTCACTGTTAGTTTTCCTGTAGGGTTTTTTTTTTTTAATATTACATAATGTGACCTTTATTGCTGTCTGGGTCTTTTTTCATGCTGTTGAAGTACCCAGTGAGTTCCTGGAGCATCTTGATAACCAGTGTTTTGAACTGTACATCTGATAGGTTGGCTATCTCCTCGTCACTTAGTTGTATTTGTTCTGGAGCTTTGAACTGTTCTTTCATTTGGGCCATTTTTTGTTTGTTTTCTAATATCATTTTTAAGAATACAACTACATGCAATGAAATTTTGTCATAAAAATTATATTTTGTACTAACTCTAAATTTTGTGAAATTAGAAAACCCAACAGATAACAGTTTCTAGTCTAATAGAAAGAACATTAGACATTTTATCTATAAAAGATTATAATAATAGGGACAAAACACCTCAGAGTCCAGCAAAACAGCTAATATTTATTTGATTGCATAGATGTTTTCAATGGTAATAAAATATGTTTAAATTCTAAAGCTTTGTTTGTTTACATCTTAATGTTAACTACTCAGATGTTCTATGTCATTTGGGCTCTAGGGGAGTGGTCAGATTGGCGATTCAAGTCTCTCCTTATGTTGCAGACTGCTAAAGAGATCACAAGGTCTTTTGCATCTCGAGAATCAGTCTACAATTTAAGAAAAAGTATTTTATAAAACGCACCATGATGAAAACTTAATTGACTATTAATTTCAGAAAATATTTTTTATGTTTCATTTCATCTACTCCCATTCTGTTCCTCTTCAATAATTTCAGGTTCCTGCCTGAGTTGGAGAAAACTTTTGTGCATTTTGTCTTTGAATTGAACTTGATCAACCTTCATCATATTGATCAGTTAATTCTAATTATGTGTCTCAATTTATTGTGATTCAAGTCCCTATTTTCCAATTTCTCTTTTGAGCTTCTTTCTTCAAAAAAAAAAAAAAAAGAGCAGGCACTTAGAAGTAGAAGTAGGCAGGAATTGATAGTGTCTAAAATCGTAAGAAAGAAGATAAAGAGGAACTGTTTGGAAGCATATCAAAGTTCATTTGCCTATGTCTGTGCCCTAATGGACAAGATGATATCTGTATCACAGATCTAGGAAGTTGTTCCTCCCATGATATACTCACATTGTACCTTATGAACCCAGTTCATAAGCTGTGGACACTTTTCTTCTCTATCTTTTAACTATGGTGCACAGGCCTTTATAGCTCCAAAACCCACCATTGAACTACCACCTTGACCTCAGAGCTCTGGCACAAGAATAATGATCTTTTTCCCAAACCCTCTTCCATTTGCAGTGTCCACGGAAAGGATACAAACAGATATCGTGTTACTCAATATTCACAAGTCAAAAGACAAATTGTTAACAAATTATTAAATACTACCTAGTTCTATTTTCCTACTTCTATAATAACCTTGCAAACCATATCCAAAGTGTGAATTCTTGCACTCCTTGGAGTCCACTCTGAAATAAGAGTGCAGGAGAGCCATACCCCTGACTTTGGTCTTCAGTTTGAGCCTTGGTCTCTTTCCCTTCCATCCCACAGCTGGAGGAACCTCATGGCATTCATCTCCAACTTCACCTACCTCTCTTCCCAAAACAAGTTATCCTCAGCCAAGCCCAGGTTCTAGTGATGCATGCACCTGGCAATGTGGTCAACCCTTGGAAAGAAGAAGCACTGAAGAGGCTTCAATAATAACTGTAAGCAGGCTCAGGGCTCTTTGGGCAGGAAATTCCCAAGTCTTCAGTGCTTGTATATGTCTAGGAGGACAGAGAAACAACTCCATCTGGGTACATGTTCCCAGTCCTGTGGACTCCTCACTCTCAAGGAAGAGTACTGCTGGGAGAAAACCATAGCAAGGACCTCTAACATGTGGGCTTCATCTCTAGGCAAGGACTCTTGTAGTCTGAGTTGCATGTTAGAGAACAAGGAAGCTAAGGTCATTCATACTAATATGTGAATGGTCAATAATAGTAGTCTTTTAGTAGGGTTGATAGGACCCTCTACTTCTGAAATAAATGAGGTCACCAGCTTTGTATTTTAGAGATCAATTTGTAATGTGATTGAAACTTGGAATTTCATTGTCAGATGGGGCAGCAAAATCCTGTTTAGTTTACACTAAGTTGATATACTATTGAAAAGGAAACACTAATCTTGCAAGACTAGTTAATTAAATTACATGTAAAACATAAAACAAAGGAAGAAAATAAACCCAGATGTCTTTTAGTTTCCTGTAATTCTTCATAACATTTGAAGTATTTCAGTAATAACTGTTCATCATGACTATAGTTGTTAATATCCTGAGACCATTCAGACCAGAGATCCTTAACTCAAGGAACACTATGATTCAAGAAGAGAATCTGAGAAGTGAGCTGTTGGCCTTACATTGTTCTGCCAATTTGAGTGTGCAGCATTGCTTTGGGGGCATGACTAGCCCTCAGCCAGTACGGATGCAAGGCTGTGCTTGCCATTTACGGGCAATACCTATTACTATGAATAATCACTTTGTCAATGCGTGCGCCTTACTATTCGTTAAATATTTTGAAAATTCTCTTTGCCTTTTGGATTTGTTCATAGTCTTTGGGCCAAATAAATTACCTAAAATATAATCTTAAATAAGTTGTATACCAGAAAATGAGAAATGTAGTTTAAGTATAGTAAAACCTTGCAACAAATCAGAATCAGATATAAATAGAATAGTATTTTATGGTTCTTCACAATTCAACCTCTCATTAGAGAGTAAACATTCTTTCTTCTTTTTAGGGGAGATCAGGCAGTGGACAAGCAGAAGCAACCCTGAGTCAGGAGACAGGGTGTATTCTACATTCCCAGTAGTTTTCTGTCCAATTCTTACTAGAGCAGGCTGATGGAAATAACCCAGCTCCCAACTAACTAGAGAGTAACTACAAGACTTCTGAACTTACCACTACTAAACAGGAAGTTTAGGCAGCCACAAAACCCATAATGCCACCCATCTATAAGCTGAAGTAACCAAGTGCCACGAGGTGGCACCAAACCACAGATGACACCAACACTGATTTGGATTCAGTTGGTAGATGAGTGTTTCAGAACTTCTAGCTGGGTGAATGACAGGATGACCCCTGTCATTAACTTCACTGTAGTACAAGCCTAATTTTCACATGATTTGTTATTCTTTGGATCCCACTTATCTTGACTTAGATTTTGCTCTACAAATAAATAAAATGAGAAGGAAAAGAGATGGGGACAGGAGTCAACCAGCAGAGTCAAACAGACAAGTTTTGCATAATAAGAGATAGACAAAACAGAAAGTTTGAGCTCGGACAACAGAATTATCTAACAACTGTAATGGACAGGTACATGTAATTCTGGGAAATTAGAAAAGAACTCAACGCTGTTTGGAATAATTATGGAAGTCGTGGGAGCTGAATGAAGGGCGGAGTGCAGAGTCTCTGAGGCTGAGCAGACAGCTAGAACAACGGCCTCTAGCAGGAAATAACAGCACATTCAAGAACTTGAAAGATCAGTGGACACAAAGTCATGCTCAAAGAAAAATGTATCTATTTGTCATAAATGTTAAAAATATTTGTTAATAAATACATATCTACTGTGAAATAATTATATCAGTATAATTAATGATGATAATTAGGTCTAAACTAAAGTTTTTATTAAATTCTAAATAACTTATTTTTTAGACTTTTAAAAAAGTTATTTATTTTTCAAGTACAGTTTTCTGTCTATTACTCCCATCCCTTCTCACCCCCCCATACTCCCCCCTCCCTCCCATTTCCACCCTTCTTAGTTGTTGTCCATGTATCCTTTATATTTATTCCTCTAAATCCCTCCCCTATTTCCCCTGAAATTCTCTCCCCTCTCCCCTCTGGTCACTGTCCCCCCATTCTCTATTTCAGTGTCTTTGGTTATATTTTGCTTGCTTGTTTGTTTTGTTGTTTAGCTTCCTGTTAAAGGTGAGATCATATGGTATTTGTCCTTTACCACCTGGCTTATTTCACTCAGCATAATGCTTTCCAGTTCCATCCATGCTGTTGCAAAAGGTAGGAGCTCCTTCTTTCTCTCTGCTGCACAGAATTCCATTGTGTATATGTACCATAGAACCATAGAGTTTTTAGACTTTAATCTGTAATTTATGATTTACTGACAATACTCTCCTTATTATAAACTAAAATGTAGCAACTGGACACCAATAGAAAAGTCCCTTGATCACACTGGTAGATTCTTAAACCTATAACATTCTTCAAGGAGTTCAAATTACCTTTTTAAAATATTGTTAATATTAGTTTACTTGAGAGTGTTCACAAAATTTAGACATTATAAATGAAATTGAAAGTCATTAGAGTAACATAAGTAACCAAGTCAATTTTTGATATTTTCTTCATTTCGCTTTATTCATGTTTAGACCTCATCTGATACTAAAGGAGTTTTAACAAAGTGTATTGAAGGGTCAAGGAGTCAACCCCAGTCACTCTAAAACTATGTACTTATTTTTATCAGAACATAGAAAGAGTAAATTCTTCTAAATGTTAGTACAATATATTTGAGGCTAAAATGAATAAAATATTTTATATAAAACAAAGTTAGTCCTAATATGTCATTTTGGGGAATACTTTTACCTCAAGTTTTTATGTGTAACATTCTGTTAAAATTTTTATTTTATGCATACTGTATGTGAACTTAAAGAGAAAAATTATTTACAAGTACATCTGTACTCTGGAAAAGTAAATGAATTTGCCCAGTAACCATGATAAATGGTTATAACTGAATTTGAGTGAGGAGGTTGTTAGTCTTTCATCTTCTATCACAGAGATATAGTTTATTTCATAATATTTGCAGGTTGTTTTTGAGTGCATATGAAAAATAATGTGTTATAGCTCAAGTATTATATTGAGTATTACTATATTGAAAGAATTAACCATTCTGAAATAAAAGTGCATGTCATAGGATTTTTTTAAGTGAAGATTTTCTGTGTCTATGCCCCAAAACTCCAATTTAGTAGGTTCTTGAATGGAACCAAATTTCTTCTTTAAAAAAATTGCTCCCTGGCTGGTGTAGCTCAGTGGATTGAGCGTGGGCCTGCGAACCACACAATCGATCGTGGTTCAATTCTCAGTCAGGGCACATGCCTGGGTTGCAGGCCAGTTCCTAGCAGGGGACTCATGAGAGACAACCATACATTGATATTTCTCTCCTTCTCTCCTTCCCTACACCTCTACAGATAAATAAAATTTAAAAATCTTTTTAAAAGAGTTAAAAATGTTTAAAAAATTGCTAATCATGTGGTGCAAAATTTTTTTACCAGATTTGGAGAAAAATATGCAAGAAAACAAGCATTACCCATATCCTTCTAGTCAGCCAGTAAAGGTTTTCCAAAGAACTAACTGTGGTAAGATAACAACATTCCCAAGAGCAACAGTATAGGATTTGTGCATTTTATGGAGAGATAAATATATGTTTTCTGATTTAATAAACAAGCATATCTTGAGTGAAAATATAACCTAGCTAGGAAGTCACTTTAGGATTACTTTTTTTTAACTGGAAACTTCTACCCTCACATTTCCCTCAGCTGTCTGCAGAAATAGATCACTTCCCCTAATTTCCTGACTTAGTTGTAGGCATAGTGTACATAAAAACAGATTTGATTTCCTTGGAATCAAACATAAAATGAAAGCCAAAGCCTTATCACTGAAACAAGACAGCAGTTTTGCAGAGCTGTGTACATCCTTTGAACTCCGATGACATTGTCTCAGAGGAAAAGATGTTTGATGAGTTTTTTACACTTTAAAGCTTTTGCTAAGGAAAATGAGCTGGGGATCGCTTTTGGTAGAATTGAAAGGGGGTGGGTCGTTTCGTCTTCAAAAGATGAGGGGAAAAGTGCCATTTTCTATTTCCCTTAAGTACCGTTCTTTCAAATACTTGTGTGACGAGAGGTTCGATAGGCTTAGATTTGGGGTTTTAGTTTTCCAGAAATGCACGGAGGACTTAAATGGCCCTATACATCAAAAGGGAGAGAGAAAGGGGAAAAAATCCCCTAGAAAGAAGAAAATAGTGCAGCAAAGTCTTGAAAAATAAAATTCATGAAATTGCTTCAATTAACTCAATATCCTACAATTTAGAAGGAAATTAATAATTGAAACTCAACACTGAATTAACTGACATTAAGTACATATAATTCAAGTTGTCAATGTTAAGCCAAGGGAAAAATGCTCCTTAGAGATAAAAAGTTTTAAATGCATTGGATTCTCAAAAGTATGTATATTGTGTGCCAAGTTCTGAACTAGGTGCTGTGTTCATAAACAGAAGATGAGATCAGGTTTAGTAAATAAAGAATAGCAAAAAATAAGGTGATACAGACTAGCATTAAAGAGAAAACCATGAAATGACCAAGTATTAAGTGATAAACAGTAAAGGAAGAAAAGTCAAAACTGGAAGGATTGGATGTGTTGAGAACTGTCAAAGGTCTGAGATTGCACAAGCTAACAAATTGGCCATGCAATTTCATAGATGGTAGCAGAAGATAGAAGATTCCTGGGACAGAGATGAAGGACTTTACTCACAGCACAGCAGGCAACATATTCTACATGTCCAAATCAGCTTGCTCCACAGGTCCCGTGGAGGCAAGGTGGAGGTGGGTTCAGATGGACAAGGTGCACACAGTGGGTTTCTTGTGTCACTGTCAAGGAACCTTGAAATTAGAAAACTCTGATCATGTGCAAGAACAAATGTGGTCAACTAACCTTTGCCCCAAAGAAAGACATCATTTTTATTCTTCTGAATAGTGAACAAAACTCTCCTCTGTTCCTGAAGAAGACACTATACTTTCCAAGACTGTTACTAAAAGCAAATCCTTGAGAAACAACCCCAGAAAAACACCATTAATGCCTGTGGCTCACAGATGGTAAGAAATGCAAGAGGCCCATGGAGAATTGTCTCCCAAGAGGCTGTAGAAAGTTCAGCAGCTTCAACTAGCAGTCCCGCAACAACATTGTACCACTTTACTAGCCCTGTCGTAGTAGGCCTTTTCACTAGACCAAAAGATCACAGCACAACTTATTTTCCACATAATCTTTTAAAAAGTCTGTTCTGCTGGGTCACTCATGAGAAAGCAATCAAATAACTCTTGGTCAGTTTATAAAACACACAGCTGTATATGACCCATGATGAATTTATTAATATAAACATGTAGTTTTGAAGAAATTTTTGAGTACTTTCATCAGACATGTCTTAAAAGTGACTCTAAAGAATTCTAATTATTTTGTTTATTTTTATTTTGTCACTGCTTTAGAGGAAAATATAGCATCATGGAGTTTGCCAAGTCTAGCAGCTTTAAACTGCTATTTAAATTTTCCCCATGTTCTAACCATTCCCATTTTGGATGATGAACAAAAAACAGTGTGTCAGCCTTACTGTGTTGTTTCCAGAGAGTGTAACAGTGCATTTAAACCAAACAAGTCTTCTATTATGTTTCAGGATAAATCACAGTAGTGATTAATTGTTATATAAAATACTAAAATAATAACCCAAACTCTATTTCTGGTAAGTTATGTAAAGTGTTTGGAGTTTTTAGTTAAGAAAATAATTTTTAGAGGCAAACTTTTATTGCTGCTTTGAGGTTGGTGTTGCTTTATCCCACCCAGAGAGAATATCTTTAGTGGCAATAAAGATATAAAAATTATTAACTGATCCTGAAAACTAGAGCTTCAAGTTGCAGCATTTGCCTATTTCTGTGGTGTAAATACCCCCATCACAGCCAATTTTAAGTCACCAACACAACATCATTGAACACAGGATTGAGAAGGTATGTGCACATTTGGCTCTTGAATGTTGATTTGAGCCTGCTTTAGCATACTGCTAGATAGCTCCATCATTTAATTACTTATACATTTCATTTGTAATATGTAAGTAATTGGATAAAAGAAAAGCTACAATTTGGTTTCTGGTTGATGAAATAAAATTTATTTATAAAATGAAATGATGAGAAACAGGACATTACAGAGAAAATAAGCATAGTCTTCCTTTGGTGAATATGCTAATTATAAATAACTGTATTTAATAAAATAGGTGACATAGCTCTATCGATCAATACTTTCCTCCATGTATATACAAATGCATCCTAATAACTCATCAGCATGTTTCTTCAAAACTCAGATCAACAAAATGCGAACTCATGGAAATCATAACTAAACCACCTCTCATCACAATCCACCATTCTCTATTCTATTTGTTCCCATAACATCTTCAAGTCTCATCAACTCAAGGAAATCCTCAGGCTTTATCTCTTTGCTCTCCCCTAACTTTCTTTATCCCTTCCTCTGGGATTCCTTGGAGATGCATTCTGCCTCTCTTATCTCTTATTCTTTCCGTCATATTTATTAAAACCCCATACCTATTTATTTTTATCTGGATACTCTCCTTTTTATCCTGTGCCAATCATTATATATGACTTGATGTCAAGGCCTCCTTTCACCTACTCAGGGCCATCGCTTCAGTGAGCATCCCTTTTTGTGTGTTACATCAACATTTTCTTCTTTACTATATCATACCAATCAGCGCAGAATCAAGCTATTATTTTTTCATCTGAAAAACAAAACAAAAACATCATTCACCTCTTGCCCTTCAAGGCACTGCATACCCAACACATATCTAACTTCCTTTTAGATTACGATTTCTGGGAAGAGCTGCGTGTACTTACAATTTGCTGCTCATGCCTTACTTTCTCCATAGCTCTGACTGCTCTTGAACATAGTATTTATTAATGTGTTTTATAATCTTATTTTGTTTATTACCTGTCTCACCACAGACAATGACATTAAACATTTCATAGAAATTGTAGTTTTGGAACTTGGTGCTGTGTGTGGAATAAAGCAAATGTTCCACATCTATTTGTTGAATGAATAACAGAGTGAGTGCATACATTTTTTCTATAACAGTATAAATTATACCATTGTGACAAAAATGTCACAATTCTTTTATTTCTAGTCTTGCAAATAATATAAATGTGGCCTGTCTTCAATCACTTTTTTTCATGAGAAATTAAACTTCCATCACACTTTGCCCTTCAATTCCACATCAAGCTTTCAGTCCTGTAAACTGTGTAGGATTCGCAGTTGCTGCTCTGGTCCTCAGGGAAGGTCCACAGCAATTATTAATGTCTCTGAAATTTTTGTCCAAGTTCAGGGGCATAACCTAAAAGATGTGGTTTAGATGGCAAAATGTGGTGTGTGGAGATTTGTCCATCCTCTGCTTGAGAATCCCCACAGATTTGGACTGTTTCACATCTTCTCTCTCCTACAACCTTTAATTCTTTGCTCATTTTTCTTCATTCTAATTCTCATTTCCATATTCTTATTTACTAACAAAATTGTTGTAATCAGAAGAGAGCTTCCACAGACTCAAACACCACCACTTACCTGTATATTTGCACCCTGCTTGTGTGCTACAGTTTCATGCCTGTCACTATGAATGAGCTGCACATGGCTCTAGCCAAAGCCAAGGCCAACAATGATATTCATGCCCAAGGTACACACCCTCTCCTATGCTTGAGAACAATGTCCTAATAACACTTTCCTTTGTATCTAGTATTATCAAGTTTTCCTTCTATAAACGGTCATTTCTTCAATGTCGTGACCACATTATGACCATTATTCTCTCATCTAATAACAGAGAACAAAACCACATTTCTATGCCTCAATCTCTCCCTAATGAAGCCACACTATTTCTTCTATTTCTATTCTTTCCTAGAGAGTAAACTTCTAAAAGATGTCTGTACCTGCTGTCTTTAATCTATTAAAATGACATTTACTCACCCATATTTCATTAAAACTGCTTTTACCAAGATTTCAGTGACCCTATGTTGCTGTACTAAAGGTAATTTTGCCATCTTCATTTTATGTGAGTTAGCAACATCTGACATTTTATACATCTCTCCTTCTTAAAATATGTTTTCATTTGGTTATTAGGACATGGAACTCACCTAGTTTTTCTTTTTTCCTTCTTGGCTGCCCTTTTTAATTCTCCTTTCCTATTCATTTCTCTCTTGATCTTTAAATGGAGCACTGGGATTGGTCTTTGAAACTTTCCTTTTTCTATATGAACTCACTATATAGGTTATCACATGTAGTATCATGGTATTAGATGCTATTTTATGCTGATGACTTCCAAATTTATATATAACCTGGGCTGGGCCCTTTCTTGACCTCCCAACATTTGTGTCTAATTGCATGTTGGCCAATGAGTTGACAAATAAGCATCTCAAAGTTAACATGTACTACAACCCTTCATGGGGGCTATTTTACTCATCAACCAATATGTAACCTTCACTCCTATCCAACCAACTACGTCAGACTTCAGAACAAAGGACCTGATACTCTCACCACACTTGTCCTTGTCTCTTGCTGCCCTTAACTTGCCATGTGTTGAACCTATGCCTTTCTCCCCCACCTCAGCAAGGCCCATTCCCTTCCATGAGACCCTATCACTAATAAACCCTGCTTGCATGCTAATAGACTTGCTGATCTGTAGTTCTTTACTGCATCAGCAAGAAGAAACAAGTTTCTCCAGTAACAATGTCACGACTTTCTTTTTTCTCCTTATCAATGATTTCATCTAATGTATTATATATTTTAATTATTTATTTATGCTTTCTAATTAATATACCTAAAGCCTCCTATATTGCTAGGCATATAGTAAGTGTTCAATAAGTGAATAGACGTTGCTTCCAGATTAATGTATTCACCACTGCTGGCCCCTTGCTTGGGAGCAGAGCATAGCTCTCCTCTGGTGAGGAAAACCCATCTCTCTTTCATTCTAGTCACAAGGAATCTAACTCTTTCTCAGTCTAACTTAGGTTTTTCTGCTCTTTCTTACTATCTAGTAGTGTCCAACTCACAGCATCGCTACAGAAGGCACAGAAACTTCTTGTTCCCCCCAGCACCAGATCATATGCAAACACAGAGACAGTACATGTAAACATCACCTGAGCTACAAGAACCAAGACCAAAATCAGTCAAATTTTTGTGATTAAGGAAGAAAAGTGCTCTCAGGTGAGAAATTTACCTGGGCCCTATATTCACACCAGAATTGAGTTTCTAGGAAATAGTACCTGCATACATTTTATTTTGCTAATTTTCGCCAGATTGTTTATAAGAACAGTTCAGTTTAGACTCTACCATTAATGTATAGAGTTGCTTTCTCTAAAAGTCACCATCCAGATATTTGCCATTCCAATAAGAGCTGATTTAACTTGTTTTTACTGTGATTACTGGGGAGTTTGTGCATCTCTTTACCTATGATCAGATATTAGTGCATTCTTTTTACTGAGTTATATATTCAAGTTACTTATTTTATAACTGGGTTGCTTATAGTTTTCCTATTGATTCACACATTTTTGTGAATCGAGGTATTTTCTACTAATTTTTTTACAGTTCTATAGCTTCATCTATAGTGTTTTATAAATAATAAAAATCCTTTCTTAATCTATGTCCATACATTTTTACCCTTCTTTTAACTTAGGGTACTATTTAAAAGTTCCATTTTTGTATTTGATCACTCTGTTATACACCTGAAACTAACACAATTACATACAAATGTTTTTAAAGTTTTTAAATAAATATAAATTTTAAAATTTGTAATTTTAAGATTTAAAATTTAAAATCTAAATATAAATTTTTAAACAGTTTTATTTTGCAAAAATATTTTATTTTATTGTATCAGCATCATGGTTTTACCTTGAAAAGTAGGTTTTAATCCATGTGGGGTTTATCTTTGCATGTAGTCTAATATAGGGGCCCAGCTCTATTTCCTTAGTTTAGTGAGTTTGTCTTAGTGACACTATCTACTAAACAATATGTTCCTTTTTGTTTACCTTATTATGTCATCTCGGTTATATATCAAGTTCCCAAATAGTTTTTTGAGCTACTCCTGAGCCAGAGCTGAAATATATTTTTTAATATCACAGTTTTGGACCATGTCAGTATTTGCCAGGGCAAGTCATCAATCAGCCTTTGCTTTTCTGTTTCAGAATAAAACTTAGGCATTTTTGGACATTTGTTCTTCTACTCAAATTTTTGAGACAGCTTGTTGCATTCCTTAAAAGTTCAGCTACAATTATGGAATTTTATTGAACGCATTTATTGATTTCCTTGGAGATACTGATGCATTTCCACTGTTAGTTTTCCTATCTATGAACATAATCTATTTCTGTTTATTCTGACAGTCCTTTGATTTCTTCAGTGTTACTGAGACCATCTGGGTGGTCTACCTGAGTAAACCCATGTAAGGCCTCCACAAAAACTTTTAAGATACTGGCGGGTAGGTGTGAAGATCTACTCCTTTGCAGTCACCCAAGATAAGCCTCAAAGGTTAGTTCCCTTGCTTATTAAATCTGCCACCTACTAATCTGCAATGACCTCCCTCTTTCTTTGGTCTCTGATCACACTTCATGTGTGGTAGCTACTTCAGATTTTAACTGGGAAACCCCTGAATTTGTGAACCAAAAATTTGCAAGCCAGCCAAAAGATCAAAGAAATGAACTTTGGGAAAGAGGTCTTCTCAGGGAAAATCCTGAGTTGGCCATTGATTTCTATGTGGGAAGGGGTGGCCTGTATGTCAGGTACCACCTGAATATGGGGACAGCCCCAAAATGCCAGTTGGGTTAATGCACTTGTTTGAGCAATTGTGCAAAGCACACTGTGACAAACAGGAAAACAACCCTCACCACAGTGAGCTGGCCTCTTTTTTAGGCACTTCAGCTGATCATGAATGCCCAACTAGAGGCTAAAACTTGAGTTAGAAAGTTGGAAGAACTGAGGTTAGAAAAGGATGTATGCTTATCTACTACTCTGCTAGTTTTGAGGCTTGCAGCCAAGGTGGGTAAACAAGATAATAAGTTAGAGACCTTTGCATGATGGTTTTGAAACTTAGGAGGGCACAAGTTGATGTAACTTAGGGTTTGAGCACTTTTGACAAAGTCAAACTGGGACACTAAGGGGTGGAATCCCTGGGAAAGTGAAGAGAAGAAGGGCAAGGTGTTGTGATTGGCAGTAAAATGGACAAAATGCTGTGTGCAGTTGGAACCTGTATAGCACAAAGGAAAACAGAAGCACAACTACAGCTGTGTGCCACAGCACAGCCAAATGTGCTCTAACCCCAGGAAGCAGGGCAGCCCCCAATTAAGAAAATGTTTGTGATGAGAGAATACAGTCTTGGTAAGCTTGTTGATATAACTGCCCAAGTCCTAACAAACTGCCAAAGAAAGTGGTCAGGCATGGTCATCATTGCTATAAAATAGAGGGGCATGGACTTTCTTTGACTAGACAGGTAACAAAAGAAATGAGCAATGTCACCCCACACTCTGCCTCCTAGCAACATCTTCTTGGTGTTTAGGGGATTCAAGGTACTTAATTCCCTTAGAGATTGAATCATTCTAGCCTGCAAGGAAGCTAGACCCAATGAGAGGCATTGCCCTGGGCACAAGAGGCCCTGGAAATGTATAAAGGACAACTTGTTAGGGAGTTGGAAATAAGATGAGCAATCTAGGCTCTTGACTTTAAGACCACAATAGTGCCAGGCTTCCAGCAGGAATCAAAGCCAGACCACTCCAGTCCACGCCCAGGACCTGGAATGGGGCACTGCCATCCATGCTGGCCCCAGCTCTGGAACAAAGCATTTATGATGTCGGGCAATCCATTGCTGATCTGGGTGACAAAAACAAGTCCCAGGAATAGGTACAGATTGTGGGAAAGGCCCATACCAGAGAGGGAGCTGGGAAAGCAGAAGGACCATCCCATTTAGCCCTAAAGTGTTCATAAAAGTAACCCCCAAACAAATGTGGCTTGGCATTCTTGCTGCCAGGTGTCCACCTAGAAAGATAGACCAGCAACCCAACATTGTATTTGTCAAACTTTGGAAAGCCTTAAAGCCTAAACAACAGTTCAGACCTGAGCCAACCATTCCTGAGGCCATGCCTGACCCAGCAAAGGCCTCAGGGATACAGTTCAATTAGGGTTAGGTACCTCCCATGTCCCAGGGTATAAACCCTGGCCAAGATCACCCCCAAATCACTGGGGACACTTGAAGGCTTTATGATTACTCACTTTTCAGTGCCCCCCTAGAAACAAACAAAAGGTGAGGGTCCTGGTTGACACTGGAGCCAAATGTGCTCTAATCATGGTAAATCTCAGAAGCTTTCTGGCCCTTTCAGCACCACAGGTGATAACAGAGGGTAAATGGTTACGTTCAGGAAGGTCCTATAACACTACAAATTGGGTGTTCTCCCACACAAGGACACAATCTTTTCTCTCTTCAATATCAGATAATACACTGAACATTAATATCCTACAAAGCCAAAGTGCAAATCTCTATTACTGAATTCCATCTCTGGGTTAGAGTCATCAAACTAGTGCTAAGGGGAAATGCCAGCTGGACCAGTAAATCTACCGCCTCCATGAAGAACCGTAACTGTCCAACAACATAAATTGTCTGTGAGGAGAGGGCATAAGAAAATAAGAGAAACTATCCAAGAACTGCACTGAGTGGGTGTTTTATGCCCTCCCTGTGGTGCTTTCAGCAGCCAGGTGTGGTGGTAGAAAAGCCAGGTGGCTCATGGCAGGTAACTGCAACTTGGGAGGTAATGCCTCTCATCTGTGTCCCACGCTGCCATGATTTTAGATACCTTGGAATGTACTAGGACTTAGGAAACAATTTTTTCAGTATATCCCTGGCCACTGAGTGACAAGATAAAATTTCCCTCACATGGGAATGGGCAACAATGAACTTTACACTTGCTTCTCCAAGGCCACCTGCCCCACAATATAGTATGAGATGTTAGCCTAAGATCTGTCCATGTTTTCCTTTCCCACAGCAGTAAAATGGTCCTATTCTTTTGACAAGATAATGTTAACATGTAAAGACTTGCTTCTGTTACAGGATACTCTGTAGATTTTACTGGAACATTTGTGAGAGACAACTCAGGCCTAACTCACAGAAAATTCACTGCTGTAGCTTTGGGAACTTGTTGGGGCAGGTAAGATACACGTTGTCACCTGCCTTGGTTGCTCAGTTAGTTGGAGTCTTGTCCAAGATTGTGGGTTTGGCCCCTGGTCAGGGCACATACAAGAATAAACCAATCAATGCATAGATGGGTGGAACAACAAATTAATGTTACCCCCTCTCTCTCTTTCTCTCAAGTCAATAAATAAAAATTTTAAAAAGGTACACTTTGTCTCAGAAGCTGTGATTGATAAGATGCAAACCTAAGAGCATGAAAGAGATAGTAGCCTCTCTAGTTATTTGGGGATTTTGGGGGACTCTCATTCCCACATGGCACAGTGTCTCTGTCCCTTAGGCTGCCTGGTAAATAAAGAGCACATGTAAGGCTAGGGGTCAGAACAGCAAGAATACTAGTGAAGGATATTAAAGCTCTGAGATTCTCACAAGCAGGGCTGCCATTTGGATTAGATGTGTCTGTGGCCCCGGAAGGTATGGATTAGGCACTATGGCATAGATAACAGGAAAGAGTGCCATTAGGATTTTTGCCCCAGGTCTGGAAGCAGGCAGAAACCCTATGTGCTTCTGAAGAGCCATTGCTCCTGGTAATACATGCAATGCTCTTCCAGGTGAAGCTCTCACAAAGAAAGGGTATTTTGGTACAAACTTTCCTACCTGTCAAGTGTGAGCCAAAAGTATGTCCCATTGACCCACTTCTACCATGGCCCAAACCCCCATGCTGGCTAAGAAGCATGCTTATTTGCAGCAGAGGAGCACCCTGACTGTCAGTAGTCCCTAGAAATGCAGGTCCTACTAGCCCTGTAGGGTATGTAGATCCTCCAAATGCCTGTGCCCCTATTCCTGTGACATTCCCTGTGACCTATGGGAAAGGACTAAAAATAATTCCCACTGATGCCTGGATCTAGTTGGGGCAACTCACCCATATGGCCTACAGTCACTATTCAGCCATCTGGATGGAAACAAGAATGAACCAAAATAGCTGCCTGAACTCAGAGCAGTTTGCTTTGTGACCACTCAAGAGGCCTGGCGGTTAACCCTTCGCACTGACTGTGGGGCTGTTCTAAAGTGATTAATCCCATGACTTGGAGATTGGGAAGCTAAGGTGTGGATCATCAGGAATAAGCCCTCATGGTGTCAGTATACATGAGAAAACATTTGGGTTCACCTGCCAGAGCCTCAGGCAGTCCTCACTGTTTTCCATATCTCAGCTTATAAGATTCTGACACCCCTTGACTATCCCATCAGGAATCAATGGCTTAGCTTGGGGACAAACCCTAGTAACAGACCTTCTAGGAGATACAACAGACTGAATGCAGAGAAAGAATGGTCACCATAATGCCAGGGTGGGATGACATTTCCAAGGATGCTGGATTGCCAATGACATGCAAAAGCAACTCAAATACACCAGGAATATGAGGAGGATAGCCTGGAACTATACGGTCATTCTGTCACATTAAAAGATAGTACTGGTTTGGTGTTGACTTGTCAAGCCACCTAGGTGTTCATTGGGTAGCTTCCAATGGAACCCAGTGGTTGTGTGGCACAAATAATTGGCTGTGGCTTCCATGGGGGTAATTGGGCCACTACATCCTGGGTTTTCTCTGGACATAGGAGAATCCACCCTAAGGTAACAAGAATTGCCAACCTTCCTCTCCTTCAAGCTAGGTGGGCATATTCTGTTTTCCACTGGTACATTCATTTGGCCACTATATTTGTTCCATTCCTGGCCCGGAGGATGGTATAGCACATATAAAATCTTACTAAATTCACCCAATGAGCCTTAAATTATAGCTGACCACAGCCTGTGTTTACTGAACACTAAAATGTCTCTATGAGAAATGCTGTCCTTCAAAATACGTTGAGCTTGGACACTATTACAGCTCCACAAGGAGACACCTGTGACATTATCCAAACAGAATGTTATGTATTCATACTTGATAAGTCTGCTAATGCATTGTCTTTATTAAATCACATAAAGACTGATGTGAATGTACTGACCAATTTGATATCCAGCCTAAGAGACATAATACATCAATGGTTCATTCACATTATGGGGTTCTCTGTTAAAAAAAAACTTATTTTAAAAATCATTATCTGAATCTATGTTTCTCTTGCATGTGCCCATATATTTTGCTGTAGTATCTGCCTCCAGTGTAGCCAGATAGCCACCAAACAATGAACCTCCATGCTAATAAAACCCAGGGTGTAGTGGCTGCTCAGGGCACATTACAAGACCGGGGGCATACGAGTCTTAACAGCCAGTCATCATTAAGCAGTCATGTCTACTGTTTGACCCAAAAGCTGGACCTGGGCAATCAGAAATTCCTCACACCCTCGGCTATCTTGGAATGTACCATTCTGTCCACTGTAGCCACAGTAGGAGTAATTTCAAGGATGCAGCCCTGAGAGAGCAATGTGTTATTGAGCCCACATGGACAGCACACAGGACTGAACCCTAGGTAAAGTCTGTGTATAACTGTTCAAGATTCTAGCATGTGGGTGCAGAGATGGACTTGTCTTTTGGTTGCTCAAGTATGTAACTTTTCTTGCTTATTAAAAACCACCACCAACCATGGATATGACCTGTCTCTTTCTCCCATCTCTCCTTGCCCTCTGCACATGGAGGCCAGTTTCAGATTTTCTTCAGGAAACTCCCAAATTTGTGAAACAATAATATTATTCTAAAACAGAGATTTTTTTGTGTGCTCCGTTACTTTGGTTAAATAATCTGAATCTCAGAGAAATTAAGTGACTTGGTCAAAGTTAAATAAATACCAGTGTCAGAACTGAAGACTGAATTCTGATTTTCTCATTTTAAATATCCTGGTCTGTCCACTTTCTTCTTGGTGTTACAGAAGCATTGAGTATATCCTGTTTTTTTTTAATTGTTTTTTTTTTGGTGTTGAGTTTTGTAAGTCTTTTACAAACAATACAATTAAAAAATGGACAAAGGACTTAAATGGAAATTTCTCCAAGGAGGACATACAGATGGCCAATGGACATATGAAAAGATGTTCAATGTCATTAATCATCAGAGAAATGCAAATTAAAAGTGCAATGAGATACCACCTCATACCTGTCAGAATGGCTCTCATCAATAAATCAACAGTCAATATTAATGAGGATGTGGAGAAAGGGGGACACGCACACCCTATTGGTGGAAATGCAGTGGTGCAGCTTTTACAGAACAGACCCAAGGAGGGGAGGTGAATAATATGCTATTACCTAATGGACCCCTCCTTTTGCTCCAGGGGTCCTCCCCGACCCCATGCTAGGTTCACCTTGCTGGCCACCAGGGGAAAGATGTCTCTCAATGCCAGATATTGGTGAAAAGGAAAGGAATTATTTATTTTAAAGTTATACAAATTTAGAGTAATGATTTAATGTCTTCATTAAAATACTAAAGTCCTTTGGAATATGCACCACAGAGACATACTGTCCTTCCCTCTGCCCAGTCTGGGGTACCATATCTCAGGAAAAGAAGTAGAATTCCATGATCCAGGTTCCTGGCACCATCAGCTGTGTCGCCGTCATGATCTCCAGTTAATCTGAAACCATGTGGCACCTTCTCATGGCCCACCAGCAAGAGTCCTTTCACTCCTCTTCTCCCAGGCAAAGTCTCTCCTGCTTCCTAAGTCAAGTGGCGAAAGGGAGCACCCCAAAGCCACATGGTCCTGACTCTCACCAAAGCCGAACGGTCCCAACATAGGCATGGTTGTCACTCCTGAGTTTAAATCCCAGCACCAGTCTTCCTTTGCTGCACCATTTCTGACTCCTCCCACAATCAGTTACACCTGCCAGCATTCCCATATTTGTCCAGTTTTACTGGGCTTCCATAGCAAGCCCAGGCAGGCATGGCCCCATGGCATGGAGCCAATTGTCTTCAAGCTCTCATGCAGGTTCTGTAACTAGGGAGAGTTGCCTCCCAGTTACATCTCGGGTGGAAGTTGATTCCATTCCCCTGATTCAAAGCATGGCCACAGCTATTTAATGTATCCATGAGATCAGTTTAAAGGTTATAGGTATGTTAAATGACCATGCCAGAGGTTATCTGCAAAACTGTTGCTGTACAAAACAGCTCTCAATGGCCCTGCTCCCTGTGTTCCATACCCTAGCTCAGACTATTGGGGGTGAGGACATCCAATATTTCCTGAACACCCTGAGTTCTGGACCCCATTACACATCCCTGTTAGGGCTCCCCCCCCCGGCCATTGGCTGCACCCACAGCCACTGTGGAAAGCAGTAGGGAAATACCTCAGAAAATTAAAAATGGAACTGCCTTATTACCCAGTGATTTCACTTCTAAAAATTTATCCAAACAAATCCAAAACACTAATTCAAAAGCATATATTTACTCAGATGTTCTTTGCAGCATTATTTGCAATAGCCACTATTTGGAAGCACTGCAAGTATCCATTCATAGAGAAGTGAAAAAAGTGGTGGTACATTTATGCAATAGAATACCACTCAGCCATAAAAAGGAGGTAAGTTTTACCTTTTGTGACAGCACTGATAGACCTAGAGAGCATTATGTTAAATGAAGTAATCCAGTCAGAGAAAAACCAGTACCATATGACCTCACTCATATGTGGAATCTAATGAACAAACTGAACTAAAAGCAAAATAGAGACAGACTCATAGAGAGCAGCTAACAGCTCTGAGTGGGGTGTCAAAGGGAGAGACTGAGCAAAAAAAAAAAAAAAAAAGAAGAAGAAGAAAAGAGAAAGAATGCATGAACAGGGACCATAGGCTGGGATGGCAAGGAGGGGTGGGGTGGAAGAAGGTATGGTGGGATAGATGGTAATGGAAAAATTAAATAAAACAAAATAAAAAATTTAAAATAGGCACATTCTGGAATAACACCTAACAGTGAATTCTAGGGTCAATCTGAAATATGATTGTAGAAAGGAGAGTCTTAGGGAAATTAGATTAACTTGTAAGGACATACCATCCTTAACTTGGGCCTTATATACCAAATATATTTTTAAAGCTTGTCTTTATGTGTGCCAAAGATTTCAAACCACTAAAAGCTATTATACAGATTCTAATGTAATTGGTTTGTGTGACAAAATATTGTGATTTAATGTTCTCACATATTTGGATGGGAAGCTTTTCCTTTTGTGACTATATTGCAAATCTCATAAAACCAGCAAAGCCTGGACATCCAGAAGCTTATTTCTTGAACTCTATGGTTCAACGAAGTTGCATAGCCTATAATTACATATGTCTTGAATTGGTTGAATTTGACATAGACGGGCACACAACAGCATGCCAAAAATGATGCTCTTTGGATCCTTTATTTTATTTTTCTTCTTAAGTCAGGCCACACAAAGAATCATTCAGTTAGACCAAAAGCTCTTCAGAAGATTTCAAAACTGCTTAGGAAACTGCCAGAGAGGACACACCACTGTGAGAGCCATAGCCAGAACCACACACAGCGTGTGCTAGATGAGCACCTTCCTCACCTCCAGATGGCAGCATGGCCCTGGGCTATGTTCTCTAAAGTTTTAATGCTACTTGTCCAAGACCACAAGAACTTACTAACTGGAGTACCTCTTTGTTGGTCCATCATGAGTGAGAAGGAAACACCAAGTTTGTGAATCGGAGGTGGCTTCTTGGCTTCCCAAGTTAATAGGCAGAGCCTCCTGACAGCATGTGAACATGTTCCAGCCAACCGAGGGTAGTAGAGACTTAGGTTTTAAGCCCTTGCTAGAAGGCAAAGAAAGAGGAAGTTTTCTCAGTGCTTAGCAGGCTGCTCCTCCCCCTACTAAATTTTTAACCACACATTTCCCCCGTTAAATCAAAATTGATCATACCTATATAAAAGTGTAGTATCTGAAAATTGAAAATCTCATTGAAAAATAGCAATATTGGTGACCATACAAGGCAATTTCATCAAATCCAGTAATGATGTGATGTGTGTGGTTAACCGTAGCTACGCAGGAAGTGGTTTTATTTAAAAGTTTTTGAGCTCACACCCAACCCCTCCTTTCTTTTTTTCTTCTTCAGTACTGAAATTAAGCAGCATCCAACATAGGCCCACTCTTACGACACGTGACTTCACTGTTTTCCGTTTTTGTTGAAAGAGTCATTAACAGTTAGAACTTGATGGCAGTTTCAATAACCAGTACCACGGAGAAAAGGTGAGTTTTAACTTTATATCGAACACAAAATTTAAACTTGAAAACACTTAACAGATTATTCAAACCTTTGGTTTTGACTTATAGACAATTCTATAAAAATGTAATGTTTTCACCTGTGATTGAAACAACAGTTTGTTTCCTCTGGTGTAGGAAAGAGTATTCATACTTGTAGCTGTCAAATTCTCAGCTTCTTTACTGGGATATTATACTAGGATGGCTTGCTCAGATGTTACCTTAACGTGTTAAAGACAAAGTAAGGTTTAGTTTTAGTTTGAAAGGTACTTTTAAAAATAACTGCTGGAGAAAATGTTAAAATTTGCATCTTTAACTGGTTGTTTCATAGAAATTGTACTATTTGAGATGCAGAGAACAAAAGATAAAGAAAAGGTATTTGCTAACATTAAGAAATAACATCTGGATTGTAATGAGAAAGACACCCATTGTAAAGTGTTGTATTAAATTCAGCACTGGAAACCCTTGAAAGGGTGCAGGCTATTAAATAGCTATTAAAACACAAGAACATTTAAAATGCGAAGAAAGCTGTCTATCATGGTATTTAAATATATGTTTTCTATATTTTACTTAAGATCTAATGTGGAACAAGGGTAACTTTTATTTCATTCAAAATCGTGTGTTTAAAACAGAAGCCACAGCTGGCCTCATGGGAGGTTACTTCTGGGAAAAGAGGCAGACTAGAGAAATACTTTTGTTTATTTATGCAATTATATAATTTACCTTCTTTGAGATTTTTCAAAATAAAAACTCTAGAAATGAAAAGCCTTTCTTAATCATAAACTGACAATAATTTTTAATATTGATTTCTTGCTTTTATATGTTTGTGTGCTGTAACGTATGTGCAGAAAATATGAAAGGATTGCTAATCACAGAGGCAAATAGATAAAATAAGTCTGACTGTAGATTTTTGAAAGAATTTTAATAAAAGTTCAAGATATGATTCACTCTTCCCTGATATTATTTTTATTGTGCTGTTGGATAGGGGAAGCGATGGCCCCCACAACACCAATTTTTTTGTGTTATTAAAAATGGTTACAGGGTTGATAAGTGGAAACAATTTTCTTTTCTTTTACTGTCTTCTTTTGAAAGACACATGTAAATGTATTTTGATGTGGTCAATTTAGCAGGAAATTATTAGGCATACTAATGGTCTCCATTTTAAGGCCTCTTCAGTTGCCAATACTGAAGCTAGCTACTTGTTAACTTAAAATGATCATAAAAATAGAGATTAAGACTTGGTGTTCAATACATTTTTTATTGTTACAATGTAAGAAAACTCTGGTAATATGTATTTGCTTTGATATACTGATTAGCTTTATAATTTGTTGCATTACCTCACAATGAAAAACACTATTTGAATCTGTCTTCAATATTGTGGTTCTGAACCTCTGTATCTACAGAAGCTGTGTAATTCAGATAGTTTGCATTGATATGTTATTACTTTATTGCATTTTATTATAAAAGAGCATCACATGAATAAGTATATGCAGTACTAACACATTAGAAAAAATTAATCTCCACATAAGCATTTGGTACTGAAAAAAAGCAGTCTAGTATAGTTTCTTAAACTATATAATATTTTAAAAGCCAAATTCTCTGTAAAACAATTGTTTCTTGCAGAAATAGTTAAATTAACATAAAAACTGTATGGAGTACACGAATTATTAAGACTTAATTAAACATAGATTAATATGGATTTATAAAGAATAATAAGTGGGGCTTATAAGCACATAAAAGAAGCTATGCTCAGAATTTCTTGGAAAAACAGTAATGCATTCATTCTCTCTTGAATGTACAGACCCATTGTTAAAAAACAATTCCAAATGAGTTGCTGTAGGTTGACATACCTTTACACATTTTAAGTGAATAATTAAGAAACAGATTTTGGTGAAATAAAAACAACGCAGAGGATCTCATTTGGAGAGTTATTTCAAAGCTGATTTACTAAAAGAATATCATGCTTTTCCACTTGGGGCCAGCATTCGGCAATATTAAGAAAGGAAACATGTTTTCATTGATTTTCTTCCTTTTCTTTTTTATTGTTCCATTCTGGAGTGGCCTACTCTGTCCCTACTTTTAAGTGCTCCAACCTTGGTACCTACAAGGATAGACCCTGGTTTCCTCCTTCCATCCCACTCCCATTGTCCTTAAAACTTGTGCATCCTATTTCTCAGCATTTAGAGCATCCGATAAGAAGAGTCTAGATGCACAGAAGGCCACAGAGTTCTGTTTCTCTTACCTTTTCAGCCAGGCCTCCCCTCTTCTGCTGAGTAGAATTTTACTAAGGTTGCTCAGCAGGCAGGATCCATAAGTATGACCAAATGTTGAGGACTTCAGTCTCAAGTGAGGCAAATAGAAAGATATATTTTATGGTGGAAAATGTGTTTCATTACTTGCTGGCTCTGCTGTTGGTATTTAAGGACTGAATTTCTGATATCACTTTGTAGAAAGGGTTCATCAAAGAGATGCACCCAGTGCTTTAAGATATTCCTGAAAAGATATTCACATTTCTCATAGTAGATGTAAATTACTAGTATTATATCTTCAGACAGTTTTGGTATTCCCACAACATTAGAAAATATTTAATATAATCAATTGCTTTATGTTTGAAAAAAATAGATGGACCTGCAAAACATTATGCTAAATGAAATAAGCCAGTCAGAGAATGACAAATACCATATGATTTTACTCATGTGTGCAATCTAATGAACAAACTAAATTAACAAGCAAAACAGAGAGGCTCATAGGTAGAAAGGAGGCTGATAGCTCTAGGGGTAGAAGGTTGGGGGTGGAGGGATTAAGCAGAAACAAAAAAAGGACTCATGGACACAGACAACAGTGTGATGATTTCTGAGGGGTGGGTGCAGTTGAAATAGAAGCTAAATGAGGATAAATGGTAATGGAAAAAATACAGTGATAAAAATTATTTAAAAAGTAATTTACTATCCTAAATTTAAGTCTTTGAGTAACAGAGGTGTATATTTTTTTGCTCTGAAAAATAGTTGTTATAATACAATACTTTAAAATGTACTCATAAATATTCTCAATTTCAATTTGCAGTTGACTGTTTATTGCAAGATATTTAAAAATTAGTTAAAATTAGCCTAGGCAATAGAGATAGGCAATGATTTATACAACCAAAAAATTCAAGGAAAGCAGAGTCAGGCAGGGCTGGATCTAAGTGCTCACACATAGTTATCAGGATACGGTTTTCTTTTCATTATTCTTTAGCTCTTTTTTCACCATGCTAATGCAGTTTTTGGCAGAAACTCACACTAAATTGACAAAAAAAAGCTTTAGCTTTACATCTGACCCTTTCAGCAAACTCTGTTTCAAAAGAGTATATTTCTTTTGTCACAACAAAGGTCTCAAATTGAGATTTGACTGGACTGAATTGTGTCATGTGACCATGAGCCATCATTGATTCCGGCAGACACCCTAAGTGGTCAGATCAGGGCTAAGGTCACAGGCCCACTCTTGTCCTGAGGAGTCACCTGCCCATGCAAAACATGGACTCTTAGCTGAAAAGAGGAGCCCCCACTTCACAGAAACTAAAATGTTTTTCCCAGAAGAAAGGTGACTTTATAAGAAAAAGGCACAGAACTCTACAAAACAGCCACATACAGTCACATTTAAAAACATCACTTACTCAAATTGTCCAAATTCTATAATCAGAAAGAAATATAGTAGCAATTTAAAAGTAGGTTTGAATGGCACGAGTGTTTCAATTAAATGGAAATAAAAAGTATTTTTAACTAGCTACTTCATGTATGAACCACCTCCCCACAGTATCTTCTAAAAGCTTATGATCTACTATAATTGTTATATTAATAATTGTAGCACAAATAAAATTTGCTACATATGATCAAAAGATACAAGAAATACTCTATTAGGGTTCAGAGAAATACATCTAACATTTCTTCACCAGGTAATGAACTAGAGAATTTTTCAGGTGTTGCATCATTTGATCATATCCTATCAGAAAAATCAGGATTGTTTTGGAGAGAATCTTTGGAGTAGTTTTCAGACAAAGCTAGGACTGGGGAGATGAGAAACTTTCCAAGTGACACGAAGGGGCTGTGTCAAGGCACAAAAACATGGAGGAATATCAGAAAATGGTCAAGGAAGAGTGGGCTGTCTAGTTTTGTTAGGTAAGAGTGTGGTGGTAGAAGGTAAGGACAGAAAGAGAGTTTGAGATCCTAATAGAGTGGACTGGCTGAACAGATTGTAACTAAGGATTATAAATAATAGCAGGGTTGTTGAGCAGGGAAAATGCCTATTTGAATATCCACATTGTGTTTCTCAATGGGCTGTCTAACATTAGGATATTGTTGCTTCTTCCATATACCTCATCGTGCCAAATGCTTCAGGATGGCTTATAGAAACGGCTGCAGTCAGTGCAGGGAGGTATTCCGGCAAGCTCAACTGCTCAGGGAGCTTTCAGTTCTTACACAGGCCATGGTGACAATCATTTTTTTCATTTTTTGAAAGTCATTTCTATATTTATGTTTTGCTTGTAATTAATTTGAGAATAGATAATAGATTGAGGTTCAAAATCAAAATGAAAACTAAATATTAAGACTTTTAGAGAAAAATTCTCTCACACTTATTTTTATATAACCAATTCAACCTCACGGAACAGACAAGTACATTTTTTAACCCTTTACATTTCCTGTGTACACATATGTGTGTTACACATATCTTCTGTTGGTTATATATTATTATTATATATTGAGGGTAGCATAGTATACATGTTTTGCTTTTTTCATTTAACAAAACATTGGGGAAATTTTCATAATAAAAATAAGAAACTGTCTAATTCTCTTATATTTTTATAGCTGCGCAGTATTCCACTGTGTAGAGGTATCATACATAATTCCATCAGTCTCTTATTAAAAGTGTCACCGGTGCTTTCAATTTTTTGCTAACACAATGGATGTTTTCATGTAACTATGCATATTCGAAAATATATCTGTGGAATGAATTCTCAGAAATATGATTTATTTAAAAACCAGGAGATAAAATAATTTTGATGGTTATTGTTGAACAGTTCTTCATGTCAGTTATAACCTTCTGAACTCCCACCAGCAGACACTGAGAATGCTGCAGGGAGCTCCGTGGCTTTCCAACAGACTCTGTAGTCGTCCTTTTAAGGATTTGCCCATCTGTAGAAAAGTGTATCTCAATATCGTTTTATTTGATATTTCTGTTATGATGATTGGGGTTGAGCTTGTTTTAAAAGATTAAGGTTTTATTTGTCATTCTTGATAAAAGAATGTATCTTTTCACAACTGTGTAATGAAGAATCAAAGGCATTCGTGGATTCCAAGCCTTAGGATAAAATGTTACAGGAAGTAAGGAATTGGGACTGGCATATGTAACATATACTTTTCATAAAGCTTGAAATAGGCAGTCACTAAAATATGGGATGAAATATGAATGCTGAAAGGAAACAGGAGGAACAGAATATAAATTTTAAAAAGCAAAGAAAAATATTTAGAAATGCAACAAGTTCTCAGAGGATGAAGAAGACAAAGGGGTGTAATCACTAGCTCAAGTAGATAAATTAACCTGAGACAGAAGGAAGAGAACACTTGGATGTGTGTATGTGTAGATGAACTGGATATGGATAAAATGAAGTGAGGAGAGGAAGTTGAGGGAATACGTGCTTCGTGGCTTCTGTCTTCTCGGACATAGTGGGAAAGCTCATCTGATGACAAGGAGTACTTACAATACGCCAAAGAAGAGGCAGAATATCTTATTTTAAAATAGCAGTCTTATCAATAACACAATACAATTGTGGATTTCAAAATTCATTTTTCTCTTTTGAGTGGCATCAGCCCGATTCAATTCAATTCTGTAAATAAATTTGAGCAACTAAGTACACTGTGTTGTTCTAGGACTTACTGGAGACAAAAAAAAAAAATCAATGTACTTATTTAGCCAGTAGAAACCTTTTAGTTTCACAAACACAAGAGTTTAAATATAAATAAATTTGTATGTATAAATACAATGTTATAGAATGAGTATAGAACACACTATGTCAGAGTTCCAGTGGTTTTGTTCTCCCAAATCCAATGGCTATTTATACATCTTCAGATTTCCCATTATCTGAGTTACACTTAATGCAAGCAAACACTCCTTCCCTTTTGAGCCTCTCTCTTCTTTTGATTTGTAAGTTGATTTTCACAGGTTTTCTCCAGACCTACTGGATGCTCTTTTTCTGTTTTCTTTGCTCACTCTTCTCATTCAACACTCAAATGTCGGAATGTCCTGCATTCAAATCTTCAGATTTCTACCTTTCCAGTCTCAGCTCTTGTCTTCTATGTTTATTCCTAGATGATTTTACTTAGTGCCATGAGTTTAAATACTATTTGTATCTTAACACCAAAACTTCTCAGTACTAAAATGATAAAAGCAATTGCCTACCCATCTTCTCCAGCAAAATATCTGAGATATTAAAATGAGTATATTCAAAACTAAGCTCTCAATAACTCCCCACTTACTTCTGACCCACCCTACTTCTTCCCTATTTTCATCCTTCTCCTTTAATGGCACCACCATTCATCTGTCTTTTCAGGACAGTAAACTAAGAACACCCTCAATTCCACCCTTTTTCTCACACTCCTTACTCAAAACCAAAGCCATATCCAATTCATCAGTTATAAGCAGAGCTTGCAAAATATTAACCTAATGGTTAATATTAACCTGTTTACTTTTCCCAGCAATGGTTGTTAAAAAATTATATACTTTTTCTCAGACAAGTGGCTTTTATTATTTTTTAATTTTGTTTGTTGGTGTAATGACTTTTCACCAAAAAAAATTTACTAGATGAATAGTCTACAATGTGACATTTTGATGACATCTCAATTTTAGATAAAACCACATTTACCAATCCACTTTCTATTGTCAAGTTAGAAAAAGTCACAGAAAATATATGGAATAATGTCGATTTGTAAATTTTGAATGAATTGAAGAAGGCTGAGGAGGTAGCAACTTCTAGATTCTAAAAGGTTCTAGAATCTAGAAACTTTCAGTAAGATTTTTTTTTACTTTAAATGTGTTGTTCTGTTTTGTAATTCAACTAAACATTCTGAGCATAAGAAAACTTCAAGTCTTACAATCATTGAAAATTTTGGTGAAGAAAAATGATTCAGGAAAAAGGGAAACTTTACTAAAAAATTTTTAGTATATTTTATGAACATTTAAAAAATTTTTATATTTACATAAACACATTTTACTCATACTCATAAATGTTTGCATTTATGAACGTTTTTATATATATTAAGCTTTTATTTAACATATTTTTAAAACAGAAGTGAATTAGACATTTAGCAAGTGGTAAATATATTTTTAAATATGCGAAATTCAATCACTTCTCACTACTTCTACCATGGTTACTACAGATTTCTCCTGACTTGTTTCCCTGCTTGTACTTTTCATATAATATTCATTCTTTATGGAGTAACGAGAGTGGCCCTCTCTTTATACATTTTTTAAATTTTATTTATTTTTAGAGAAAAGGGAAGGGAGGAAAAGAGGGAGAGGAACATCAACATGTGGGTTGCCTCTCACATGCCCCTTACTGAGGACCTGCTCACAACCCAGCCATGTGCCCTGACTGGAAATCAAACCGGTGACCCTTTGGTTCATAGGCCAGCACTCAGTCCACTGAGCTACACCACTCAGGGCTAGAGTGGCCTTCTTAATGTTATATTATTCTTTTAATAAAATACTTTAGATGACTTTCTATTATATGTTGAATTCATTCAGTCTCCTTTTATGACTTGCAAGGTCCCCTGTACCTCATTACTCTGCTTTTGTTTTCATAAGTAGCTTTTCTATAAAGGGAATTTATATATAATATATATATATATAATTTTAATATATACATAAATATTATTATACAGATACATTTTTTGTTAAATTGATTAGTGGTTATCTTTACACAGACTGAGTGGTCCATGAGAGTGTTTACCTTGTCTGTCTTTTTACAGCTGAATACCTAGAACCTAAAACAATAGTAGGCATATATAATAAATACTCAATGAATATCTGATTAGTGACAGAATAAATGATGCAAAATTGACTGTGGCTATAGGACTAGGAAAAGTTATAGGAAGATTCATGGCTTCTGAGTATGGAACATAAGATAAATTTAGGGGAAGAGGAGATAGAAACGTATTTCAAACAAATTATATTTTATGGGGACATTTTGAGTAACCTGACAGTGATGAAAAGTTAGATCAGAATCTTGGATCCATTAGGAGTGTCAAACTCGTTTTAACTGGGGGCCACATCAGCCTGACTGTTGCCTTCAAAGGGTCGAATGTAATTTTAGGACGGTATAAATGTAACCACTCCTTAACTAAAGGCAAGGAGCTTGGTGCTGTTGCCGGGTAGAAACAAAACGCTAGGACAGATAAAACAAGGTGGAGGACTGGATTCGGGAAAGGGGCCTTGGGTTTGCCACTTGTGCATTGTATGTTATGGAGCCTTTCTGAAACTCAGAACAAATAACATAGTATCTTAGAATATATTGTCACAAGCTGATAAAAAAAACATCCACCTCTAACTATTAGAATTTTAAGCTATTAAGCTGAATCATTTTATGTTTATTTTAGATTCATTTTCTACAAACTTAGAGAACGTTTTGTTCTAATCTCTACTAATGCAATGCTAAGCTGAGAGTCAAAACAAGATAGCTTTTTTAGATCTGTGAAAGGTAAAAGGCTCAGGAAACTAGGTGCTGAGTCAAGGGAAATTTTTCCGTTAATTTATCTCTCTCTTTAACTTAGTTTCACATTACAATTTTAAGGACTAAGAACTTAGCTGCAAAACCTATGCTCATTTTTGTGATAAATGTACTGGGAACTCAAATAACCTGAGCTTCTATATAATATCACCTACTCATATCTTGATGATTTTCTTAAAGAAAGTGGAATTTAGGAGGGAACATGAGTGCTGATGATCTCAGTAACGTATCTGACACTGTGGTAGGTATATGCTGTTATAAAAATTTCCCAATATTTTCTTATTCTCAAGATGCTTACAGGATCATGACACACTCATCAAAATGAAGTACTAGAGAGGGATTTTTGCTAATATGTATCATAGCTATGACTATGCTATTATGTGTAATGCATATTATGTACCAGATGTTTCGCATAGCTACTGGTATGTGATATCCACAAAAATCACATTAGGGGTCAATAACTCATCTGAAAGATAAGGAAGATAGCCCTGGCTGGTGTAGCTCAGTGGACTGAGAGCAGGCCTGTGAAGCAAAGGATCGCGGTTCGATTCCCAGTCAGGGCACATGCCTGGGTTGCAGGCCAGTTTACAGCAGGGGACACATGAGAGGCAACCACACATTGATATTTCTCTCCTTCTCTCCTTCCTTTCCCCTCTTTCTGAAAATAAATAAATAAAATATTTTTTTTTAAAAAAGAAAGATAAGGAAGATAAAACTAAGTGGCTAAGTACCCAAATGTACATGTTACTTGGTTGAATGTGTCATGACTTACAGGGATAGCTAGATAATGCAAAAAACATGTTATTTTCACAAAGCAATGCTGCAATTTCTAAGCCTGTTAAGTGCCACCAGTTAAGCAATGCTGGAGTTCATAAGTTCCTTAGTGTCTGAAAGGGTCTGAAAGGAACCCACTTTGTTTCATGTTACACCATGCCATCTGTGGAAAATGTGTTGCTTGTTCACTGCATGTATTACTTCATGTAGAAGTGTTACAAAATATGTGAGGAACCCATTTGCCTTACTTTCTGTCATACTGAAAGTATCTTGTCTATTTTTCTTCATCTCTTCTGGATCCAAAGTCTCCTCTCAGTCTTTTAATCTTCAAAATTCCTTCTTGGACCACACTGACCATTATGATGTGGTAACTAGCAACAAACGGTTATTCTGGACCTGAATAGTGGCTAATCTACATTGAGTTCTAAAATAAACCTTAGCTTTTGAAGACTTAGTACATATAAAGAGAATGTAAATTGTCTCATCGATATTTCATATTGATCATGTGCTGAAATTGTAAATTTTTGATATATTAGGTTAAGTAAAATGTTATTAAAATTAATTTAACCAATTTTATTGTACTTATCTAACGTGTATAGCAGACATTTTTAAATTACACTTGCGACTCACAGCATATTTCTAATGAATGGTATGATCTAGAGCATTTTCTCTTTTCACCAGACTCCTTTGGCATTCTTATCCATTCTTACGGTTTATATTTGGCCTTTCAAATGTGACCCTTAAATTTCTATCTTTGGCCTTGGCTTTTCTTCTAAAATTATTCCTCATTTGAATTTGTTACTTGATACCTGTTTCATGAAGCCCCATTGGCAGTTCAAACTGAATGTTTCAAGTTAAATCTGTAATCTCCCTACAGAATCTTTCTTATTCTTCTTTCAAATCTATTCCTCAAATCATCTAAACAAGTGATCTTGGAATCTCCAGGGACTCACTCGTTCCACACATCAGTCAATTGCCGTGTTTTAGGAGAATCCAGTCCCTTCTCTTCATTTTTAGTTATTGTTGTAATTATTTATTTGGTCATCCATTAAGTCTTTTCTATACCACAGAAAAGGGGTCTTACTTGCTTCCATACTCCTCTTTTTCATACTGTTTTATTTTGTCTGGCTCAGATTTGTTTTATGTCTTTAGTTGGATGGGTAGGCTCAAGTTAATTAATACAGGTAAGAATGTCCATTTTCTACTTATATTCTATTCAGAGTTTTAAAAGTGATTTTTCACACATTTTCAATTTTATTTTATTAATTATGCTATTACAGTTGCCCTAATTTTCCCCTCTTTGTCCCTCTCTTTCTAGCAACACCCAGTCCCTCAGGCAATGCCCGTATGTATGTTCATGTCCATGGATCATGCATATAAGTTTATGGCTTCTCCATTCCCTGTCCTGTACTTTATACCCCCATGAATATTCTGTGACTACCAATTTGTGCTTCTTAATCCCTTCACCTTTTCACCTATTCACCCACTTCCTTCTTTTGTCTGGCAGCCATCACACCATTCTCTGTGTATCTATGATTCTGGTTTTGTTTTGCTGTGTTTGCTTACTTTTTAAAAGATAATCAATTTTTGATATATATTTATTGTCATTTTATTGTTCATAATTTTGATCTTTTTCTCAAGCCCCTTTAACTTTTCATACAATAATGGTTTGGTGATGATGTACTATTTTAGCTTTCTCTTGTCTGGGAAGCTCTTTATCTGCTCTTCAAGTTCAAATGATAGCTCTACTGGATAGAGAAATCTCAGTTGTAATTATTTGCTTTTCTTCACTTTGAATATTTCTTGCTAATCTCTTCTAGTCTGAAAGGTTTATTTTGAGAAATCAGCTGACAGTCTCATGGGAACTCCCTTGAAGGTAACTATCAGCTTTTCTCTTGCCGCCTTTAAGATTCTGTCTTTAACTTTTGGCATTTTTATTATGATGTGTCTTGTTCTAGGCTTTTTTGCATCCATCTTGTTTGAGACTCTCTGTGATTTCTGGACTTGTATGTGTATTTCCTTCAACAAATTAGGGAAGTTTTCTTTCATTGTTTTTCTAATATATTTCCAATTTCTTGCTCTTTTTTTCTTCTCCTTTTAGCACCCCTATGATGTAATGTTGGTACACTTGAAGTTCTCCCAGAGGCTCCTTATACTATCTTCATTTTCTTGTACTCTTTTTTTCTTCTTGCTGTTTTAACTGGTTGTTTTTTTTCCACTTTATGTTCCAAATCATTGATTTGATTCTTGGCTTCATCTACCCTACTGTTGATTCCCTGTAAATTACTCCTTATCTCAATTAGTGTATTCTCCATTTCTGACTGAATCTTTTTATGCTGTTGAGGTACTTGCTAAATTTAATTAACCAGAGCATCCATATAACCAGTGTTTTGAACTCTGCATCTAAAAAATCATTTATCACCATCTTGTTTAGTTCTTTTTCTGAAGTTTTGCTTTGTTCTTTCATTTTGGCCATGTTTCTTTGACTCTTCATTGTGGCAGTTTCTCTGTGTTTGTTTCTATGTATTAGGTAGAACTGCTATGTCTCCTTGTCTTGAAATTGTGACCTACTGTAGTAGGCATCCTGTGGAGTCCAGTGGCACAGCCTTCCCTACCAACCAAGCTGGGTATTCAAGGTACACCCTCCCTGTGGGCTGAGTACACTTTCTATTGTAGTTGAGCTTTGATTGTTGCTGGCAGGTCAATGGGAGGGATTTAGCTAGGCCAGTCAGCTGCAAGGACTGGCTGTGACCACTGACCATCACTCTCCGCCATCTGTGGGGGATTAACTGTGCAGGGGCCCACTCCACAGAGCACTTCAGCAGGGCTCTGGTGCCTGCTTATGTTCTGTCTGTGGCTATTTGGCATAAGGTATAAAGCAATCTACAGTTGGCTGCTTTTTGCACTGGGTTTGGAGGTGCCCTAGTGAAGCCAGATTGTGAACCAAGGCCAACTTCTGCTAGTGCAAGACCTTAGCCACTTAGCAGTATGAGGGCTCACTCAGGCCTGCTTCTGCTTGTTTGAGAGGATTTTGGAAGATCAGAAGCATGAGGTAAGATGAGTCATTCATATGGAAAAGCCACAGTTAACCAGTTGCGTGGGCTACAGTTGGGTAGGTCAGAGTCTCTGGGAATCACTAGGGTGGGGCAAACAGTATGAGGCAGGTTGATGGAGTCTCAGATATGGTGCCTGCCATGCTCTGGAGCTTTACTGGGGGGGGGGACTCAAAAGAGGACCAATGGCCTCTGCCAGCAGCTCTATCTTAGAGAAAGCTAACCCCCAACTCTTGCCCTGATGCCAGACACTGCAGTTCCTCCCCTTATGCCACTGGTGTTTTTCAAGCTGCTTGCCCAGTGCTGGAGCTCAGTGGGAATAGTCTGAGTAAATCTAGTTGCAGACATTTTAAGAGGAACTGCCTGGGAATATAGTAGTTTCTAATACCAACTCAATCTCTACTTGTTTTTTCAGCCAAAAGACATGGGGACTTATCTTATCAGCACTGGAAGGAATCTGGATTGAGGGGCCTGGTGTGGGTTTGGGATCCTCACTACTGAGATATCTCTTCCAATTTTTCCTTCACAACTGGGTGTGGGACTAGTCCATTCTATGTCTTGACATCTCTGTTCCTTTTACCAGTCTAGATGGGTGTGGATTCTTCTTTAATTCTGCAGTTGCAGGACCTCTATTCAACCTGATTTCTGCCAGTTGGAGAGTTGGTTTTTCTATAATTTAGTTGTAATTTTGATGTGGTTGCATGAAGAAGAGAGCTGTGTTTCCTAGACCACCATCTTGGAGATCATATACGTGTCTGCACACATCATTTTACTTGATTATTTCAGCAAGCTAGTGAGATAAACAGGAGCATTGAATAGATTTAATAGAAGATAATAATACCTGGAGAAGTTGAATTGTGTGAGGACATGATGAGAATATTTTTCTCCAAAATTCTAGCTCAGAACCATTTTTACTCCTCATAGTTAAGATATTAACAGCTCAGGATAAGTAGTCAGAAAAACTAAAATCCAACCCTGGGCTCCTCCACTTGCTACATACTAAATGTGTTATTTTGTGCAGCTTACTTCATCTCTCTGAGTTTGAGTTTCCTCACCAAAAAAATGGGGAGTTTCCTCACAAGATAAAAAGAAAAACAATGTATATAAATTATTTTCCTAGTTTGTGGCATATAATAATTGCTTTAAAAGGTTAAATGTAGAGCAAATAGTAGCCGTAGTAATTGGTTTATTAGGCTGTTTTGAATCAATTGATGATCGTATTTTCTCTCATTGTGAAATAAAATTTATGCCAGGATATTCTTGGTTCATTTCAATTCTAAGTATTATGATAAGATTATGAAACTCATCAAAGCAATTTCTTGCTATTGCTTTCATTTCCTCAATGCAGCTGTGTGGGGGTGTATCGTATAGCTGTATGTGGGAGGAGGAAGAAGGCCCTCACTCTCTCCTTGCTTATTTACCAACTTTTGGTTGATATGGAAATTTTCCTTTGAGCAGCTTAACATTGTCCTCACCAAAAAATACCCTGTATTTTTGAAGAATTAATAACCACCACACAGTGAAACTCAAAACATGATAGGCAGCTGTTGATTCCTGAACATGAAGTTAGATGAAGTAAAACTATGGAGACCAGAGAGAGAGAAAGCAAAATTTCCTTTACCCACTTTTATCTATATCTGGTTTTTGCATAGGGCAATGAGGTGATAACATAGATGGCTCATGAGGCAGATATGCTGGGGTCCTAGCAAAATGATTCTAGAAGGAAAAATAAGAAAGTGAATTGAGAGTCCCAGGGTCTGGTTTACTGATCTAGTTAGAAAAGTCATTTTTATTTTGTTTTATTACTTTTTTCTGGAAAAACTTGCACAGGATTCGACGAATGGAGGTTGAATGAACACATCAATCTCTGTCCTAATTCTGAAAGCAGTTAGTATCAGGGCACCTGCTTAATGAGAGCAAGGTGTTCCAGAGGGAAGTGACTGACCAAATACTGAGGAGATGAGTGGTTCTGGTGCTGCCCTCGGAGAACTGGTCGTATCTTACAGGCCAAAGTGCTTAAGGTTGTAAGTGTGGCTTTAAGAATGTGAGCTGTAGTTTCAGGGTGGAGAATCGGCATGAAGGGAAAACAAGAGATTATCAGCGTCGGGTAGAGTATGACTTGAGGTGGGAGAAGGTGAGATGTAGCAGTTATTATAACTTCCCTTAAATGTGATTCACTCTGTCCCAGGGCCATTTGCCAACTTTTGATGTAGAGAAGTAGGAAAGCCACACAGGGATCAGTGACACTTGGGGCTGGTAACACACCTATTCTAATACAGTGGCAAATCTGAACTTGTTGGAACTATTCACAGCTCTGGGGAAATTAGGGGCAGGGGATTTCACACAGACACCAAGTACCAGTAATATTCTAGATACAACACACAGCAACAACACTGACAAATGTAGTGTCTCACTTTAAGGAGCAGAAGAGATACACAACTCAAATAGAGAACAGAAAATCATGGAAGCCAAGATATAATTATCTGCCAAAAAGTAACAGAGGTCAGAACAGAAAAGAGGAAAGGGGGAACTTACTTAGCAATAGCAAAGATCACAGCAGAATATCCTACTCTTGGTAATTTGAAATCACGTTGAAAAAGTTATAAGAATATATGAAATCGTGTTAATCTTCAATGACTGATTCTAAAGTAATGGTTCAAATGCAGTCTTTTGGTTCTGTTCTCCATTTCAAATTCCACCAGCTTGAATTAAAAATAATAAGAAATAAAAGATGGCATTGATTAACATGCAGCAGAATGTCTGTCCAACCCACACATCAGAGGAGTAATGCTCCTTGAGGTGACTGACACCAAGAATCACAGTCACAAATGCTCAGAGACAGTCAAGATGCAAATCAAGTGTGAAGGGTGAGAAGGCTGGATCAGAGAGAACTTGTTCTATTTACAGGATGTAGAAGGCACCCGCCCTTGCTGACAGCCACCATGCATACCTTGATCAGTTTTCAACATCTCATAATTTCTCAAGAGAACACACACAGATACACACCTTTTTAAGTAAAAATCCTCATTTTCAGTGGGAACTCATTCAAGACATTTGAAATCATTGTTCAGGACCAACAACATATGCCTGTGGGTTGAATTTGGCTGGCAGTCTGCTGGTTTCCCAGCCCTTCTTGAATTTATGGCTGCTCGTAAGGATACAAGAGCAGGGTGCAATGATTTGAGAGAACTAGACTCCTCCAAATAACTTCTGCTTACACAAGAAATTCTAATAAATGTTTAGTGACTGCCTAGTGCATTATATTATTCTATGGAAAATATCCATTTAAATGTAGTTTTTTGTTGTTGCTAATTTAGGTTCTTGTTTTGTCTGTCTAAGTTTCATGACTGGGTTAATTTTTCTAACTTGAAAGAACAAAATTTCTTCTGCTGCCAATTCTCTTTTTTCAAGTATATTTTATTGATTATGCTATTACAGCTTTCCCAATTTCTCCCCTTTATTCCCCCTCCACCCTGCACCCCCAACCCTCCAGCATCCCCCCACTTAGTTCATGTCCATGGGTTGTACATAGAAGTTCTTTGAGTTCTCTGTTTCCTATACTTTTGACCTCTCCCCTCCTATTTTATGCCTACCAATTATTCTTCTTCTTCCCTGTACCTTTTCCCCTTGTTCCTCCCTTCCTCCTCCTTGCTGAAATCTCTCTGTGCGATGTCCATTTTTCTGATTCTATTTCTGTTCTAGTTGTTTGCCTAGTTTTGGTTTTCATTGTTTGTCTTTTCGTTTAGGTTCATTTGTGGATAGTTGTGAGTTTGTTGTCTTTTTACTGGTCATATTTTTTATCTTTTTCTTAGATAAGTCCTTTTAACATTTCTTATAATAAGGGCTTGGTGATGATGAACTCATTTAACTTGACCTTATCTGAGAAGTGCTTTATCTGCCCTTTCATTCTAAATGGTAGCTTTGTTGGGTAGAATAATCTTGAATGTAAGTCCTTGCCTTTCGGGATTTGGAATACTTCTTTCCAGCCCCTTCTTGCCTGCAAAGTTTCTTTTGAGAAATCAGCTGACTGTCTTATGGGAAATCCTTTGTAGGTAACTCTCTCCTTTCTTCTTGCTGCTTTTAAGATTCTCTCTTTATCCATAGTCTTGGGTAACTTAATGATGATGTGCCTTGGAGTGCTCCTCTTTGGGTCCAACTTCTTTGAGACTCTCTGGACTTCCTGGACTTCCTGGAAGTCTATTTCCTTTACAAGATTGGGAAGGTTTTCTTTCATTATTTGTTCAAATAAGTTTTCAATTTCATGCTGTTGTTCTTCTCTTTCTGGAACCCCTATAATTTGGATATCGGAATGTTACAAGTTGTTCCAGAGAGAGGTTCCTAAGTCTCTCTTCATTTTTTTTGAATTCTTGTTTCTTCATTCTGGTCTGGTTGGATGTTTATTTCTTCCTTGTGTACCAAATCATTGCTTTGAGTCCTGGTTTCTTTCCTGTCACTGTTGGTTTCCTGAATATTTTGCTTTATTTCATTTTGGGTATCTTTCATTTGTTCTTTCACTTTTTGACCAAGCTCAGTCAGTTCTGTGAGCATTTTGATTACCAGGACTTTGAATTCTCCACGAGATAGGTTGGCTATCTCCTCATCACTTAGCTCTCTTTCCGCAGTTTTGCTCTGTTCTTTCATTTGAGCCCTATTTCATTTGGCACACCTGTTAAGTTGTAAGAGGGTGGGCCTTAGGTATTCACCCAGGCAGGGCAACCTTCTTTGCTGCCTGTGGGGGAGGGGCCAGAGAGGGAATAATGCAGCTCACCTGCTTGTCTCTAGCCCCACGTTTCAATGAACTCTGGTGTGAGACTTGGAGTTTCTCCCACTGCAGCAGCTGTAGTCCACAGTCAGCTCTGGGGCTCAGTTTCCTATTCAGTCAGCCCGCCTGCACAGTGCAACACCTCAAGTTCTCTCCTGGCATTGCCTTACCTGTCTGGTTGTTCCGGTTGATTTTTTTTCTTTAATTCCTTGGTTGTCAGAGTTTCATGCAGTTTGATTTTCTGGCACTTCTTGGAGCTTATTGATTTTAGATTAGTTGTTGTCTTCCTCTTGGTTTTGCCAAAGTGAAGGTTTTCTACCTACGCCTCCATTTTGGCTGGAACTCCTGGTGTCTCCCCATTTCTCATCAGAGCACTTTTTTAACCATTAAAAGATGTCTCCAAAAGTTAACTTTTCTAAGTTATAGCACATATAGTAGTCTTAAGTTTGCCTGATATTTTAAAGCCATGCGATGTCAGTTAATGACCAGGGTGTCTATACTTGTGTGGATGCATTGCTGTAGGGAAAATAACAGAGAGGCTCATAGTATAGATTGGGTGGTGATAACAATAGAAAAGATAATTTGAACACATGTGCACGCACACAATTACAGATGTGAAATTCATAGTACACAAGAGGGGGAAATATGGTTTGGGTGTGGCTGTATAACCTGTTTCTTCATATGTATTATCTATGAATAGATCAGAACCTCTACGTTTCAGAAGTAGTCATGACAAAAGTATGGGTGAATAAAGGGAGGGGAGATAGAAAAATAATTAATTTCCATAATTTTAAATTAAATAGATAATCCTGCTAGCCATTTAAAACTATAAGTATTTATGTATTCCCTTTGGACTTCAGTATGCTCAAGCCCAAATCATATATTTTGTTTTGTGAGGAGTCTAAATTAAGATAGAAATTTGGCTACGCTACTACTACCAATCACAGTAACACTCAATTAACTGGAGCCTGATAAAGCACGTATGGCATCTAACCTCCTCTACTTCTCACCTCCTGGGGAGGGAAGGTGAGAAGTCCCAGCTTTCCTTTGAAGAAAAAGAAGTAAAAACACGACTTCTTTATGTAGAAAATCCAGCCACCAAACAACTCATGGATTGAGGTTCCTGAAAATGTAGCTGAAGGACTTCAAGGCCCTAAGGCAACAAAAGAACCAACCTAGAAAGAAAAGGATATCCTTTAGGAGATACAGTATATGTAGCGTATTGAAGGATCTTCAAAGCCAGGGTTGAAAAACTCAGTCGCAAGTATCCCATTGAAGTAATGTGGACAGTTAAATAATTTTTCCTATTTTGATATTCTTGGCCTCATTAAAGAAAGCCACTGGCTTCAAGTTTCAGATTAAATTTGAGTGAAAATAAAAATATTGTTTTAATTTTATTTATTTAATTTTAGAGGGAGGGAAAGAAGGGAGTAAGAGAGAGAAACATCTACTGGTTGCCTCCCACATAACTCCAGCTGGGGGCTTAGCCTGCAACCCAGGCATGTGTCCCTAGTGGGAAGAGAACTGGCAACCTTTTGGTTTGTAGGCTAGCACTTAACCCAGTGAGCCATACCAGCCAGGGCTAAGTTTGAGTGAAAACAAAAATATTTCGTGGAGTTTGTTTTGTTCTCACACCAAAGATCCCTTGATGTTAAACAAGCAAGAGAACTGCTTTGCAAGTGTTTAAATTGATGTTGTTTACTCACACTTACAAAGTGCATGAGGTAAACATTAGACAACAACAAACACTTGTGCTGAAAGTTATGCAATAGACTCTGATTGCTTGTCTTATGATCTTTTTGGGTTTTCTTGCGTGTAAGAGAATTCATTGTATAGCAATAATTAAGACTGGATGTGTGTCCTGGATCACCGAATGTCATATTTACATTAATATTAGACAGATAGCCACGGTATTACTATCATATGCCTCTGTGTCTGTGTATCCATCTCTATACCTACCTTCTTAGCTACCTACCCACTCCTTTTCTCACTGTGCCCAACTATGATCCACACCCCCAACCACCAGCATATTTCCAAGTGAAATCCCCATAAAATTTGGTTTGAGCAAGAGTATCAACAAATATGAACCTAGTAACAATGAGCTTTAAAAACAAAGAGACACTGTAGTAGTTAGTAACAGTTTTAGAACAATGCAGATATAAAATTTAAAATATTATATAACTCTATAGAACTGTCTCTTAACAAAGTTCAGCATGCATCCAAATCCCCAGGGGTGATGGCCAAACAGACAGTTTCTTGGGTTTCTCTTCAGTCTTCCAGAAGGGAGCTATCTTTGGAAGGTAGTGAAATATGCATGCTCACGAAGCTCCTCACACTGACCTTCGAGACTCATTGCTCTGCAGGGTTCTTCCTCCTCACTACTGCAGCCATTCTTACGTTTTCACCTGAAGTTGAGCTATTTCTGACCCTTACCCCCAGAATGAATTTAAGCTTATTGCAAGTGATCTTTAATTCCAGTGGAATGAAGTTCTGTGAGTTTGACCACAAATTATAAAAAGTGACCGTGGCTTTTGGTCTGCACTTGTCGTATACATATCAAGTGTGTTCTACCATTATTTGTAAGCCCTAGTACCTCAGCAAGTCACACCTTCTTCATTAGGCATTTGCTTTGTCCCTGACCAAAACTTTCTCTACTGGCAATCTGGTCATTCATTGCCTCATTCTCTTGCTAAGACTGAAGACCTACCTCTCTAGGCAATAGAGAGGTAGGTATTTAGTCTCCCTTGTGGGTAATTTGGTTAGCTCTGAATTACCCTTTGGTTTACCCCACATTCAGAGTTGACACGTAGTAACAAACCACCTAGTCTCAAACAACCTGTAGGTCTGAATTTCTGAGTATTGCTCCTCTCAAATTACACAAATATAGGCATACACCGCACACACACATAAACATAACTATTTAAAATGTATTTTATGCACACATGATTGAGCAGGAGAAAAACTGATTTTTAAATGATTGAAGGAGATATGCTGAAATATTTTATTTTGGTGGTATTGTCATTGTCACAACAATGGACTGTGGCATTACTGTCCCATTCTCAGACAGTGGCCTTTGGCACTAAAATCCAATCCAATCAATTTAGAGTTTGAAGACATGAACATTAGGAAAAGACTAATTGGATACGATAACAAATTTGCTAAATAAAACAAATGTCAGCCATATTTGACTACTGCCCATTACTGACTTCGGTTAATTAATGTTGAGCACTAATTATGCAATATGCAGCTTCTCCATATTTCAACCTGGACAAGCCAAGATAGAGATAGAGAAAGCCTGGTGTATTGCAATCAATGCATGACTAGATTTCATCTGCTTGATAAAAGGGCTTTGTGACTGAGTCACATCCTTTAGGACATAAATACTTATAGAACATGAAATCACAGGAAACAAACAACTGCAAGCTGAGATGTATTTTTCCCACTTGATATTCATCCAGCCAAAATCAGTGAACTAGTTCTGTCCCAGAGAGTGTCTGAGACGCTGCTTGTTTTGCCAATGTTTTCTAATACTGTAGCTGTTGAGCAACATGTTCTATTGCCCATGTTTTCTCCTTAAGTGACGTTTCATCATCCGGTGCCCTAAGACAGTCACCCTGTTTTCCCATAATTGATACTTGTACACAAGAGATGAAAAATGGCTCAGCATTTCTTGCTAGATTAGGTCAAAACTGACAGAGGCAACAGAGAAGTTTGCATTACTTATGCCCCTGATAGTTCTCCCATGTATCTAAGGAGATTGCCACTTCATAAAATTTCTTATGCTGCCTAAACATAATTACAATGGCACAGACATTTTCTTTCTCTTTGGTTATTTGTTTGTTTGTTTGTTTGTTTTCACTTAGCTGATCACCAGAGGAAAATTCAAAAGCAGTTCTACTAATCCTACTTTTATGTTTTCTTCTATGCTCTTAATAAAATGTGACCGTACCTTTGGACTGCTCTTTAAATGCTTCATCTTTCTCTTCATTTGATTGGTAACCAGAAGTATTAAACAAGCACCTGTAAATTCAAAGTAAGATTCCTAAAGTTCTGGAGAACATCCCCCCCCCCCCAGATTCCCGGGTGTCCTTATCCTAAAATTGGTGTTTGTGAATAAATGCCATGATATTGATTCTGATTTGAAGTTAATTCAGAAATATCTCATGAGAATGCTAGTGCTAATTGTATAGCCTCAGTGGCTGGGAATTCATTCTTTTGGTCTCTTTTTACCAAGTCGTTTGAGATGGGATTGTGGGTTAAATAAATTCATCAAACTTTCCCAGGATCTATAAGACAAAACCAAAATCTTTAATAGGAACTGCAAGGTTTTCCAACCTAGCCCTGATTAACTCTCTCCCTAGTTTTCCCACCTAACCACCCACACTCTAACATTTGCTCTTTTCCTTAAATTTTGTGATCTTAGCCTGTGCTGCTCTTCATATCCCTTCTCTGCCTTTGGAGTCCTACTTATACTCATACAATGTCAAAGTCAACTGTCATCTTTACCTTGACATTGTCCTCAGTCCCGTCCTCCATTTCATGCTCATCACAGTCATTGGTAGATAAAGAAACTCACATCTAATTCAACCTCAGATTTTCAACAATTTTTGCTGAAACTATTTCTCAGGGTTGAGGCTCAATAAAAATTCGAATTGTAAAATCAGTTGCTTTGCTCCCAATAGGGTGGAATCTAGTAGGCTAAGGTGCTCAGGGGATGAAAAATGGTAACAGAATATTAAGATCTGAGAAAAGAACAAGGTTGCCTACCATACAGTTTTTTCTAGAACTTATTTTACTCAAAAACTATATTTTACTTGCCATTTTCATCATGTAGGATGCCCACATGCAGAGAAAATACCTGTATTGCAATTTATTAATGCAGCTGACTTGCTAGAGTTTGTCAGTAACTATGTATATCACCTGGATTTCCTGATGTAAGTTCAACAAATGTGAAGCCTTATTATCACATTTCCTGTATGCAACACCTGCCCAGTCAAAGGCAATGTTACCCGATGTGGGGGCTAGGGTCATATTCCTTTACTCTGACCTTCCTTTCTCATTATATTTGACATTTTTGAAACTGAGTTTGATTGTACTCTCTCTGATTATGAAAGTAGCCTGGGGAAATTAGACTTCATAGAGACGTAGAAGCCACAGGGAAAAAAAAGAAAAGGAAAAAAGGTGAACTGGAAGGAAACTGAAATTAAAATGTTATTTTGGTAAATGGCTGCTCTGGCGAAGATGACAAACAATTGCAATGCAAGCTAATTACTGACCAGTCAGGCAAGTGTAGCACAAGGGTTGCGCCACACGTTACTGGAGGCCACAAGTCGTTCCCACAGGGGAACAAGGCGATGGTGCTCTCCCACAGATCAATATCAGATCTTTCCAGAGGATTGAGACGAATTTCTGAGAGAAGTAATATCTGTCTGTGGCATTGCCATGCACTTTTAGCAGACCTAGAGAAACAGCTCTTTCCATATATTCCAGGAAATAAGGGGTTATATCACTACAGAGGGTTCCTGTGTGTTTAGGCAGAGGGGATATAGCTCTTGGAGGCTGGGTGACCAGACATCTCACTGGCCACACAGTGCAAACCCTGGCTAACACTCACTGAACAGGAATTGCCTGAGGTACGCTCAATACTTGCTTCTGAGATAGATTTCCTTAAAGAATGCTCAATGGCAATGTACATCAGGCAAGTGGGTTCTTCTTTTTGGAGAAGGAGTGTGAAGCACCTAAAGAAGTTTGAAACTCTAGGAAACATACTCTATTGTCAGAACAGTTAGCTCTGCTAAATTATATTTGGTGCTAAATTCACGTTTTTTTCTGAGAAAGAGACAAAAAGGTTATCCTGAAGTGGAAATATAGTATTCTCCATATTTTTGAAAATTCATATGAACATCCAAGTATATTTTAATGTTAGCCTCCAAAGATATAAAATGAACTGTTTTTTTCCTACTTCTAACTGATCATGAAATATGATAGTTCATTTGGCCCTTATAAACTATAGCCTGGATGAATTACATGCATTTTTTAATAAGAAATAAACTTGGTCAAAGACATTTTCCTATTGGTAATGCTTTGCTAAGCTATGTCCACTGACATTAACTTGTTTCCATATCTTTTCTATTTATATATTCAACAAACATTTAGTCTGTATTGTTTTGTCAGGAGGCACAAGGCATATTTATAAATGATTAAACAAGAAGTCTCATATACCCAACATGGCTGCTCTATTATCATATTAAATCTCCAATCTGTGAGATTTCCTTTGGAATTCTTGTTACCTTATTTTCCCATACACAGCTTCCACTTGACTCAGGAGGTCTATGACTAAAGCAGGGATGTTTGGGGTTTAGGACCTGGGTCCTGTCCAGGATTACTTTTCAATAGTTTGTAGCACTTTGAGGAAGCTTCTCTGAGCTTCAGTTTTCTTTGCTCGGCATCAGGGAGATATAGCATAACATGTATTCAGTATTCCTTAGCTCAAAAAAGTCGTAATGCATTTCTACTCTTAATACTATTGATAGAAAATAGATGAGAAAAATTTACTTTCTAACTCAAAAGGGCAACCTGCTGAACAGAGTGCAACAAATAATTGACAGACCAGCAATGCCGTTTTTGATTAGATGAACAATCACATTCACTCCTGTTTTGGTATTTGCAGTGAGAGTGGAGACTTGGGCCCAGAACACCGCAGAACCAAGTCTGTGGGGCAGAGCAAGAGTTTGGGTGGCCCTTACGAAGTGCATTGTCATCACTGCTTCCTGTTTTTAAAACAGTATTGAAAGTGGAACTAGTGCAATGTCAAAAGCTATTCTTGCTCTTCTCTTGGTACATACAAAATCAGGAAGTCTAGAGAAATTGTTAAGCCAGTTTTAAGTGATTTACATTTTAATTTTTAACTCAGAGGTATTTATTTGGAAAGTTTTATAAAATCAATGGATATGTTAGACACGTGTAAAATGAACTAATTCTTCAACAGTTTCATTAGTAATTCACCAAAGCTCTGTGTGATTCTTGTAAGAACACAAATGCATGAGGCATCCGTGTTTTATGAGTAACATTGATAATTATGATGATGATGATGGTGGTCAGATAATATGTTACAGGAAGAACCAAGAAAATTGCAAATAGTCACGTAGATCATATGAAACTTAAACGTAATAAAACTTATAGTTAACAAAAATGTTTGCTGACACTAAGTTGCATAGAAATACTCATGAATACTGATTTTACAATATTCTACCAAATTTAGAAAGTCAAAGGTCATTGAAGAATGAAAACATGGATAGAATAATAGAGCATGATTTCAAACCCCTGTGAATATTCTTATAATAATGACATGCAAAGACTCACAAACTGGAGCTCTTCAGTGCCTTTCTGAGCACATCCTGAACTCCATACATATGTTCCTGGAAGCACATTCAGGAACATACGTACTTGACTGGATGCTGGAGTGGAAGGGTTTCTTTTGATCTGAGGTTGGGAAGGCTTCACAATAGAGCTTGTTCCTCTAGAACCTTCTTTCATAAAGAGCCAAAATAAGACCAGCATGGCAGGGCCACCATATCACACAATTCCGGGGAGAACCATTTACTAGAATGCTAATTAATAGCCTACCCTTAGTCACAAATGCTACCTCCCCTGTATCATAACTGATGCATGACTGGTGCTACGGGGCAGGTCGCATGACCTGACTGCAAGTCTTTGAGCTGACTGATCAAAGCTGGTCTTCTGCAAGATATTCCCTCCACATAACAACAGGAGATCACAGTTTGAGATTCAGGTAAATGCTACTTGGAGGAGTTAAGGAAGAGCCTGACTAACCATTTATGACATTGTGTCAATTTATTTAATCATTACTCTCTCATACACACCCAAGTGACTCATGGAGAAAGTGGGTATATTTCAAAGATTTAGTAGGGGAAAATGGATGATGGAATTTCAGAAGTGTTGACTCTGTGGATGAGGCCTGACTACTTGCTGCAGGGGGAACTTTGACATACAAAACATGAAAGAAATCATAGGTGCCTGGTAGAGAAAAAAAAAAAGAGTGTTTGGAAGTAGGTAAAGGGAAAATGAGAAGTTGAAAGTTGTTAAAGAGAAATGGCTACAAAATGCATCCAAATACAACTTGCAAAATTTGGCCTATAACCAGCTGTATCCACTTTGTATGAATGGTTCCTACCAGGATGGAAGAGCGTAAATCATCTTTGAACCCACAAGCATAGCAGTTACAAGTCTCACAGCCACTAACACAGCTGTCGCTTCAGTCCATCAGGTTTCCTTCCTCCTGTGTCCTCCCCCCTTCCTCTTGCACCTCCCTCAGTTGTGCAGGAGGGCACTGCTTCTCTCTCTCTTGCACTCAGATCATACATACAAGACATTTGGTTTTACGCCAAGGAAAGCCCTTTTCCCACATTCCCTTCTTCAGAGTGTCTAGAACACCAGCCCCTTATAGCACTGGCTAGATTAGAAGGGGTGGAGTTTTCAGTCAATACTTCAGCCCAATGAAAGGCTAGCAAGAGGATCGGATTCACACACACCAAGGATAAATGCTATTTTTAAAAATAGAATCCATCATTAGTCTGTTCCTTGAACTTCCTTGGTACTCTATTTTTCTTCATAACACACTTTCATATCTACCTTATAGTCTCAGGTTATTTGAATACCTTTGCATTGCTGAGCCACTTGCCTGAGATGCCCAACCTGTTCTGACTCACCTCCAGCACTGGCTGATCTCTCTTGCTGCCTCTCTCTCTCTCTCCACTTCCCAGTTCCACCTGAGTTTGATGCCATTGCTCTTCTCTGAACCTAGACACAACCCTACTCTCATTCAATTATGACGTGTTTCTCTACACCCTAACAACTGTCAGACACTTGGTTAAAAAAATGTATTCATCCTTTAATATAGTGCCTCCCACTTAAGAGAATGTCAATAAATATTAAATGGATAACTTATACTCTGCTGGTACGAACCTTTAAGAAGAGTTTTTGTATTGTTTTATGTTTTTTTCTCAGTGCAATGTTGTGTTCTGCAAAGTTGGAAACCAGAAAATATTTGCAAATGTGAGAATAATTATACAATAATACCAAGTTACTGCCATTGTAGAACAAATTACAAGGGAAGCTCAATAAAGAGAACAAGTGGAGGGCAGTGGAGTATCAACAAAATGTAAAATGGGGTCAGATGACAAAGGAAGTGACAGAGGAGAGGGTGAAGTAAGAAAAATGATGCTAACCCTGTAGTAGGGGAAGAGATCAGCCAAACAGAGAGATCTAAAGAAGGGAGATTTTGAAAATGTTTTCAGAAGCTTGTCCCTGAGAAATCAGGAGGAAAAGGCAGATAAGAGGCTTTTTAAGTAATGCAGCCCTTTGACGGCAGCACATCACTAGGCAAAGTGTGGGTGGGTTGTGCAATTAATACGAGAATGCAAATGTTCATTTGACAGTGCAGTTTGCACAGACTTTGAGGAAGCAACATGTTCTATAAATGGCACATGGCAGGGCTATGTAAATACAGTGGCTTCATGCTCTTGGTCAGAAGAAAGTGGCTTCATCCTGAGCGCTTTGCCTCAGCAACCAGCAGTACAAACACAGCATCCTTAGAGTTTGAATCTAATGAGTAATATGGAAGATCAAGCATTGAATGCAATTATAGGAGAACCCATAATTTTCTAGAAAAAATGTATGTGTTTAATTATAAATTTCTCCCCACCCAAATCCTGGGGCATGGATTCATACCGAACCATTTATTACATTGTTGCTTGTCTGCCTAAAACTATTGAGCTCTTTAGATCTTCACTAATACTTTCTGAGCTCCCGACTTTATGCACATCACTATCAGAAGAGTTAAGGGCAACACACGTCACACCAATGCTCTTGGCTGCCCCTGCCCCCACTATCATTTTTTCCTCAGTGATAAAACAGAGGTCATTGACTTATACAAGATCACAAAGGCATGCATTAGCAACAGTGCTGCCACTGAAGTCATGATGGGCACTTTTTATGTAACCAAACTAATTACCATGAATCCTGGGCCTCCATTCCAATGGCAATTTCTAGATTCTCACTCCTTCATTCATCTTTGTTTCAATTCACAAAATTATACCCTGAAAAAAACTCATGATTTTAGTAGTAGCATTTTTATAAATGTCAAAAATTCATGGATTTGCTTTGTTACTTTGAAATAAATTTCACTTGGCTAAGAAAAATTAAGGGACTTGATAATAATTCATACACAGAATAAAACCAAAATTATTATGTACTGGGCTATATGGAGAAATAACTTTAAATTATGTGCATGTAATTGCATTTACTTTTTTAAAAAGTTATATGTATATATAATTAAATCTTATTCTACTTAGATACAGAGGCAAGAACCATGTGCCTATATTAGTGGAGAGATTTGATGTATCTTAAACTCTTCTTAGCAAAGCAGCTGTCATTTTATTTCTATAAATAGTGAAGACAGTCTTCTTTTATTCAAATTATTGTTTCAAATCTTATTGAAAACACTCTTTTATTCTCGATTAAATAAAATTTTATAATATATCACTTATAGAAACATAAAAATGAAAATATGAGCAAAATAAGTCTGTGAAGGAATTCTTAAAACAGCATTTTTGTAAACAACTTTGTGAGGTACAACTGAAATAAAGTGCAAGTACTTAAAATGTGCAATTTTATTATTTTAAAAATAGGTAGACCGCTACTGTTAAACCATCATCACAATCAGGATGGCAAAGTGTCCTTGTATCCAGTAAAATCCACATCTCCCTGCAATCCAGCCAGTTCTCTGCCACTATGTTACTTTGGGTTTTCTAGAATATTATATAAGTGAAATCATAAGTGGCCAATATGTGCTTTTTTATTTGGCCTGACTTCTTTCATTTTGTACATAAAATCTGTGATTTATCCATGTGGCCATATACATCAATATGTCATCACTTTTTATTATTGAGCAACATTTCATTGTGTAGATCAACTAGAATGTCCCCATCTATTCACCTATTGATGGACATCTGGGTCTTTGGGGGAAAGGAAAATGCATACTCCTTCACTTGTTTCTGTCCAGCATCCTTGGAAAAGCCATTAGTCACTTTGATCCTCATTTTTTTCTCTACAAACATGTTTGATGTCTATCTCATAGGTTTTGCAAAGATTAAACCACTGAACACAGAGCCTGACACATAATACATACTCGATAAATATTAACTTATTCTTAAGTTATAACTTAATCGACTTACTGATATCAGTTTTAAAGTAACACTTTTCCTCCTATGAAAATGCTTTCATTCTTTTCTAATTATTTTCTTGTCCACTTACCTTGAACATTATCATAATTCAAGCCCCATCATCTCTTCAACAGACATAGAGTTACCAATAGAGTTGTCATCCTAAAATATACTCATTTTGGATTCCATTGTCTTCTCTAACTAGTGAAATTTTTTTAACTAGTGAATTTTTTTTTTTACACATATGCCCAGGCTAGTTGTGGAATGTCTGCAGGGGTGAAACATGGAGACAGCCATCAGACTGCAAGGGGATCTGTTCCCAGAAGCTTAGAAGCTGTGTTTGCAGTTGTTTTTCTAAATGAGATGATATGCCCCTTGTGGTACTTATGGAGAGGAACAGTTGAAAAAAATTATGGATTTGGGGAAGCAGCTACAGCCCTCCCAATCCATCTACTGGTGCTGCCACAGTTTAGTCACCTCTGTTTTTTTACAAGTTATTATTTCTCCACTGCCACTCCTTTAAATATGCCCACAAATAAATAAGTCAATAAATAATAAATAAATAAATGGTGTTGATTTTCTTTTCCTTCATATTCTTTGCAAATATTATATCCAACTAAGCTACTCAATCTATTCCATTGGCAGGTGGTGGTGGACAAAAGAATTTTAATTCCCCCTGTGAAATCATGAGGGGAGTGCTGGGGCTGAGCACGATGCTAATAAGAGCAAGGCGACGTATCTGATAGGGGGACTGGTTTGGTTTTCTCTAATGCCGTTCTGCTCAATGAAATTTAACTTGATTGACATAGGTATCTGTTCACCAAAACAGAGTCTTGGTGGTCACGTGTGGAGGTAGAACAGGATGGGGTAGGTAACAGATAAAAATATGAGTAAAAAAATTGTGAGTCCTGCAGAAGACTTGTTGGTAGTATCAGCTTTATATAAGGAAGATTCTATTATATTGCAGTTAGTTCCTCAGTGGAATAGGAACTACACACAGTATGGGTATGCTGCCTATGAACTCTGAAGTCCTCTGGTATCTACAGTACTGTCTACATAATTTAATTGATTAAAAACTACAGAGGAATGATCTTTTTCTTTACTACCCAGAAAAGTGGAGACTATTCATTTCATTCATTACCTTATTGATTAATAGGGGTGTGCATTCCACCAAGAGCTTTTCATGAAAAAGTACATTTAGAATGATATGAGATTTTTATATTTTATCAGGAAAACACTGTAATATGCAGAAATCTACAAATTCAGATACCTCTGTGGAAACACTGAACCCTACCCACCAAGGCACTGGACCTGTGCAGATGAGAATCAAAAATGCCAACAGCCACCACGACAGGCTGAGCCAAAGTAAATCCATGATCCTCACCGATGTCGGGAAGGTCACTGAACCCGTAAGTCAACCTTCCTAATACCTCAAGTGCCTTAATACAGAGTTTTTTAAAAAAGCCACACACACAAATTAGCCTTGTTTTATTTGTTTTCCTAATGTGTATTAGAAAACTGTTTTTGTGTAATGTATTTATCTTGCCTACTTACAGTCATAATGATATTCCCAGTTGTGAGAGAAGAGATGGGCTTAATCCAGAGTGATGAAGTGGATTTGGAGCTAGACTGAAGAGCACCTTTGACTCATTTTAAGGGCCTCCACTATCATGCTTCAGTGTCATAAAAATAATGAGGTTATGCTAGCATGTGGTGTTTGCACTTCCAAATATAGTACATCACTTTGAAAAGCCAGAGGCTAAAATTAGCTAAGAATGAACGGAGAAAAATAAAGTCTTTAAAAAAATGTGAAAAATTGTTTCTTAAAATCTTCCAGTAATGTATGGTATTGTAAATTAGCACTTGATTTGGAATGAGTCTAAATGATTGAAATGGTGTGGCGGTTTAAGGTTTGGAGAGGAAGCCATTTTCTCTTGATAATGTATCATTAGGAAGATTTGAAATAAAATAGTTAGAGATGAACTCTACTGCCAGTTGTGTCCCTGCCCCTGCACGCATCCTGAGCCACTAAACACACTGATTGCGATGAGTCTCCTCTGGTTAATTTTCTTCCATAATGGTGGTAACTTGCAGCTGAGGCCATAGGATGCTGCAAAATTATTTATGCAATGTTAGCCACTCTTTTGGACCCCAGATCTATTTTGTTTCTCACAGTGAGAGCAAAAGCGAGAAATAGGTTAGCTAGGGACAGGCTGCAATTCCCATTCATCCTGCAGAAACATGTGAGCTATTAATTGTGTGTTCTGTTAATATCGTGGAGGCCTATGAAATATTCAGCTCCCTAACTGAGTTATTAAATGAAATAAACTTGCTGAGTAACATGTTACCAATTATATTTATTCCCTGTTTTTCACTCAAATTTGAAGTGCAAAATTAACCCACAATAATCTCAGGCACCAGAGAAATGTACGATTTTAAACATTCCTTCTTCAGTATTATAGGCAAATTTAGCATGAGGAAGCCAGTGATTATATTTTGGGAGTGAGAAATACATCCTTAGATAAGGTACTCAGAGATGCATTTTTTCTCATTTATTTTCTCATTTAAAAGTATCGTCTGCTGGGAGGCACAGCACTGCCAGGTCTGTCTCTGCTTTTGAAGCAGCTACAGTGTTCCTCAACTATGAACTTGAGGCAGTGGTTAGAGTAAATTATTGGAATCTCTATAATGTATTATCAGTAAGAACTGTACCTTTGAAAAAGTTTAAAAGTTAAGTATATTTAATGATGCCTAACATATTTTATTGGCTGTGTTTAACAAAAGGCACTATGCCGCAGTTGTTTTTGACAAGCATGAAAACATCACAGCATGAGACTGCAAAAGGAATTATGGAGAGAAATTACAAGTGATCCATCTCTCAATGAATTATCCACCTCAATAGCCCGCAGAACTCAGCTACCAATTAACACCTACTTTATTACATGTTGGGATGTACTTAATAACTTTCATGTGTTTATGCACTATTACCTTGACTGATGCCTCTTGTACAATTAGGCATAATTGGCATATCAATATGCAAAAGTTAAAAGGATTAACCCTCTTAAAACTAATGAGCATTTCTGTATCCAGCTGCTAAATGAGAGAAAATTAGCATTTTTCACTTTTGGGCAGGATTTTATCATGCAGTTTCTCATTGTTGATATTACCTTGTTACATAACTTTAGTTTGGGGGGTTCTGTGGTGGACTACGAGAGAATAAGAGTTTTACAAAGTTAAATTAGCTATAATTATCACAGCTTTGTTTCCTCGTTCTTAGCTTGGACAATATGTATTCCTTGATAAGGAACAAAAATGGAAGTTACTTTGGTTATGTGTGCTTAGTGCCTAATTATATAAAAAGGGTATTTCAGGGAGAATATGTCATTTCGCCGAGAAAACTTGGCTCAGAGATGCTGTATTGAGAGCCCGCCATGGCGCTAATTTTCTTTCTGTCTCAGTTCTTTTCATCTCTTTTTTCAATGCACAATTTTCTGACTAGATACTGACAGAATGTAAAGTATTTTGGGCTATTTATTCAAACAAGCCTGTTAGAGATATCTGCTCAAGCTAAACTAAGAGCTTGATTTTTCAGAACTTGAAGGTTGGGGTGAGGTCAAGGGGGAAGATTATGAACTTAGGAGAAATAGGAGAAGATGTATACTAATGATGTGTGCATGTGTTCACATGTAGCAGGGTTTGTTGTAACAGAGACTTGTGCATTTAATCTGTAATGAAAAGAGTAAGAGTACTTAGAGACTATATATATGTTATGCACCTTATTTAATGTGCCTTGTGTATGCACGCACACTGGCCTGCTAATTATACAAATTTAATATGGACTTATTGGAGTACACAATAACATAAGAATATGATATTTTGTTCATAACAATTTGACTTATTACAAAGGTTCCAGGGTTGAATCAATGATATAATTTAACACTAGTTCATAAATCCCTCTTTTTATTATTTTAATTATATATTTAATATAACTATGAACTCAGAACATAATATAAAATTCTCCAAATATGTGATAAGAGCCTATTTGTTGGTTTTTAAATTTAGGAGTAATAATTAGAAATGTCAATACAAACATTTATCAACCCTAATCCCTGCAAACATAGGTGACTTTACTTGTTAAATTATAGGTTTTGATTACCTAAGTGCTACAGGGAAGCATTTCAATAAAGCAAGTATTGATACCCCATTGCTATTTTATCAGTGGTATGCATCGTTTTCTTTGTTCACCAAATAATTATTTTTATGTGGTTAATAAGATCAATGCCTTTACAAAATTCAAAGAGGCCATTTTACCACCTGGGAAATATTGGAGAGGTAGGAAATTTGGACAAGGGAGGACACAGCTAGCTAGAAAATTTCTTATCTGTGAGAGACATCGGGAGACCTCTGATTGGTGGGAAGGAGTGCTCTTTGGTCTCGGTGATTTGTTGCCTCATCTTCAACACCAGAGTGAGCCCACTTGAAGGTGGGCTGCAATTTGCGCGAATGTGCCAACCACAGAAGCAGACAGGAGTGTAAAGTAAATGGGGAAAAGAGAGGAGTGTGTCTCTTTAAGGACTGAAAAGGTTAATGTGCAATCCAGCAAATAGCTATTGCAAAAAGTTTCATGTGGCTTTGATGTTATTTATAAGAGGGATGCTCCAGCCTAGTAGCTATTTTAGCACAGATATTAATGAAGAATTTAAGCAGTCGAAGTCAGGAAACTGCAGACAGAGGATTTGCAAGGAGGAGGAGTTTCGGCATTTAATGCTGGTGGCTTAAGCAGCAACACGTATGAATATTCACCATTTCCATCTTGTAAACCTCACAGAAGTTCATTAATTCATTCATGGCCGTTTTGGACAGGGAAATATCTTTCTATTAGTGTTCAGATAAAGACTTAGCTTGAACCATTCCTAAACATTAACACATAAGTTTCCTTTTGCTTCCATTAGTGGTCTGGGCTTGTTCATGTTTCTTTTTAATATATTATAAGGAAAAAGAGAAAACAACTTTCTTTTGTTTCTTCTGGTATTATAGGATACTTGCCAAAGTTGTGGCTAGCCAAAAAGGCAGACATAAAAATTGCTACTAAAAATATACGCCTTCTGTTTAGCAGAGTTTTTGAGAAATATTATGAGACTGTAAGACTTGTTCATGTTTACTTCAAATCAAGCTTATAGTTAGGTTTGAGGCTTTGTTTGTGTAAATTGTCCTGAAGTGGATCCTGATATTTAATTAAAATGACACTAAATCACTTTGAATTGATAAGACTTGGCATCTCAAACAAAGGTAATTGCCCATATTGGTTTTGTGCAAAAAATAGCGCTGCTTGGAAAATGTGCAGCCAACACAGACTGTCAGCTCCATTTATAGATCAATATGTGAAAACCATTGATCAGGCAGGCATGTATAACAGTAACACTTTGCATTTATTTGTTGTTTTTATATCACATTAAGGCTTACAGGATTATAGGCTTCTTAAATATTTTGACTTTCTCATAAATATATGATCTGTTGCATGTTAATTAAATGAGAATTTGCAGCTATTTCTAAAATTGTTTTTAGTTTGATGATTTTCTTTTATTACTGTGGATTGTATGATCTGAAAATGGATTAGTTTCCTTCTGCATAAATATTATTAAAGCTTATTTTAATGTGTCCTACTTAGTGTGAGATGTGGTTGTCTTTTTGCTTTGAAATATATAGATACAGACAATTATTTTCTCTTAGCAAGTGGCTGATCTTTTTTTTTATTAACTGGGCATTCTCAGTGCTCAGGGTAGAATTATTTCCTGATATATTCTGCACACCCTGTAGATAATGGGTCTTCTTGATTTGTCCTGATAGAATTTGTTTCCTTTCTGTCTTTTTATCTAGTTCTGTAGTACAAGCATCTGATCAAACATTATGTGGAAAATAAACTGATCATCTCAATTAAATTCTAGACACACACAAATATAATCTGAATTCTATTTTTCTGATTCAAGAACAAGCCTTATGAGCTGTTGTTATACACTGCATTCTGCAGTTAAATCTTTCTTATCTCATCAACACAAGGACAGTGTTTTGTTCCTAATCTTTATTGGACTATTGTGGATGACATTTGTAAGCCATTGTGGTTTATAAGGAAAAGCTGGATGGCAGTGAAGTGAGACTCTCCATAGATCCAAGCCTCAGATATGACTACGCAATACTGTGTCTTCCACAGCAATTTTCTTTGCCACTGAGAGGTCAATTTTGTTGAGAAATCTTTTTATATCCTCCATATACATCAGGAGTGCTGCTTTCAACAAAATACTTGGCTTTTTATATGGTATTAAAACAATAGTAAAAGCAACAAGATTTCAGAAAAAGCAAAAAAAAAGATTATGAAAGTCAAGGGTTACCTAAGGTAAGTAGTCTGCTGTAGAGCAGATGAAAAAGTTTATTACCCTGAATTTGACTTTTACATAATATGCCCTGTGGGGGAAAACAAATAAAAAAAACACCACAGATTTTTTTTCCCTTGTCTTTGCCATTCCATGTCATCTCATGCTGTGAAAATCTTTAACTCTGTTTACCAAGCACAAATTGGACTTGTCAAAGGTTCAGAAAGTTTACAGGGACACTAAAGACTTGGTACTTCAAAGGATGAGCCTGGGCTCTCGAATTCACATACATGGCTGTATCGTTTCCATTTTAACTTGAGCGTAGCTAAATGTGTTTGTAATCTCCTACTGATTGAACACGGTGCGGAATGTACACGAGATGAGACATATTTTTTTAAAAGTTAGTCCTATGATTACTAATTTGAATCCCAAACTCTAACCTTGTTAGCATCTGGACTTATTTCCATAATAACAACCCCTTCAGAACCCACAAAGTAATGAATAATTGACAACAAATGAAATGTTTTGATAGTTGTCGGCACAAAGCATGTTTAATGTTTTGTGTTGCTTCCTAGCTAATTATGTAGATGACACATTTGTCAGACCTTGACTGCCATTAGAAACGTGTTTCCAGAGGGGAGAAAAACAGGCTATTCATAGAGTAATTAACTAGAATGCTCAATGACCTGTGAGAGATTCAAATCGCTGCCAGTTCAGACATTGTTTTGTTACAGAAGCAGAGGGGTAATTAAAATTCCAAATTATAGTCCTATGATGGAGCATTTGTTTGTTGACAGTATACTCTTACTCTAGTTTGTTAATTCTTTTTTAAATTGCTTCTAATCCATTTTATAGCTTTAGGAGTCCCGTCTTTGAATTTACTGACAACTAATATTACGGTAAATTGTGCTTCAGTGGAGTGCTGAGTGCTTCACAGTTTCAAGGGAGCACAAGGTGGGTGGGATAAAAGATGGCTCCTTCCCCAAACTGGCGTATCAGGTGCTGTCAGTGGGAATGGCACTAATGTTGAACATCTTGTTAAATATCTTTTCCGATTCTGTATTAGTGGGAAACATTCTAGCAAGGAATACAGAGTTAACAAGGAAAGCAACAATGAAAACAAAAACAAAGAAGGAAACCTGATTTCTAAAATGGAAATGACTGATGAAGGGGCTTGATACCAAGAAGAAGGAGAGAGAAGTCAGGACTGAGAAAGATTTGGGGAAGCGTGTTGAGCTCAATGCTGAGGGTGCAACAGTTTGTAGGGAAGCTCTCATAAGTCACCCCAAAATAAGGGCATGTTTTGCAGAAGTACAGACTCTGCATCTCAGGTCAATAACAACCCGCAGGGTGATGGTATCACCCATGAGATTTTTCAAGAAATCATTGGTATAATTTACAACTCTAGAAAGCTACCATAGTCAAAGGAGTGAAATACTTATTTAGGTTGCTGAAAGTGAGAATATAGTTTTATTAAAAAGATCTGACAGAAGTCACATGGTATTTGAAGCAGGCGAGCTGACAGAGGCATCCAGTGAGCGTTGAATTATCCCGAAGTCACTGTCAGCTAGGATTGATTTTCGCTTTCCCCGTTTATGTAACGGTTCCTGTGATACAGCTGACCCTGAATTACGTTACCTTGTCATTTCTCTGCATGGATCAAGAAGAGATGAGCTGAAAATAGCTAGCTAGACACTGACCTTGAACTTGCCAGAAAAGTGAGAAGTGACAGTGGGGTTTTTCAGTAGTTCATGTACAAAGATTAAGACGAACTGTTTTCTCTGTTGAGTTCACTGTCGCAGCACAAGGGGGCAGAGCAGTACTGGAGATTATAGGTGAAACAGCTTCTGCACCAGCCTGTAAAGGCTCTGAAATCCCGAGTTAGAGCCAGAGGTCTTGCTTTTTACATCCTAGTGTAGACATAAAGGAGAATTACTGATGAATCAAAATCTTAGGTCCCCTGATATTCATAATCAGTCATCTAAAAGTATATATTCTAATTAAAAAGGGTACCTAATATTCCATGTGGCAGCAACTATTCTATGCCTCTAAATTATTTTCAGTGTCTTATTTAATTCATTTAATATATTTCACTCTTAAAATAACATTAGAACCATAGTCAATATTATTAATATAGTTTTATAGCAAATTCCTAAAGTGATGTACATTATTTTGGGGTACGATTCTATCAGAAGATGGCAACAGCCATTTTATACTTATTAGGTATCAAAACCACAACATTAAAACAAATTCAATAAATAAAAAGAAATGCCAGTAAAAAATGGGAAAGGAGTGGGCTCTTAAAGCTTGGTTTAATAGAGATTAAATTTCTTAGCTGGGGATAAACAACCTGGACAAGGCAAGTATAGGGTTTATTTCCTTATATTGAATAAAAAGAAAAATATGTAAACAATTCTTGTATAGTGTTATATGGTGATGTAAACCCACAAAGTAAAGGATAAACATGTCTAAACCTTGCAAATTTTCCAATTTTAATATTTGTCTCGGTTTTCAAAACTGTCCTCTAATAGATCATCTTTATAACCTCAGTTCATCTAAGACACAGGACGTTGCACATTGTCCCTTGCTTGCTAGCACTTAGTTAAGTGAAGCTAAATCATTGTTGTAGTGATGCCACATGTTTCTCATAAATGGCCCTCGAAGAACTTGCCAAGTGAAGCAGGGAACTGAAGCAGGTTGAGAAAACAGAAGAACACAGGCTCGATTATCCCCCAGGTTGTAAGCGCCTTATGTAATGGCAAAACAGCATCATTGCCTGTGGGATGGCACAATAACACCGTAAACCTCCGTGGCAACAAGATTGTTTCTTGCATATACGGAGTTATTTCTGTGCACATGCACATACACGCACACATACATACACACACATATATCCAATATACTTATATACATACGAGTACATAGTGAATATATATACACTCCTCTATCTCTCCGTATACACATATATAGAGAGATGTATATCATACTTATTTGAGCTCATTTTTACATTCTAGGAAAAATAACCACATACATCCAAAAGCTGAAATATCAAGATTGCTTCAATTCTCCTTTTCTGCAGATTAACTCAAGACAAACGGCAGACAACTGTGATTGGACAACAATAAAATTATTTTTTTTAAAAAGACAAACTGACAATGTTAAGTTCTGAGAAGTAAGAAGAATTCCCATTTGTTTCAAGGATGAAATAAATAGGAGACCATTCTGTTGCCAAGAATGAAGTTGAAAATACTTTGAATGCTGGGTTATCATAGGAATCTATAATACCTAGTGTCTGGCCTCAGGTAGAAAAAAATAGCTTTGTGCTTCAAGCATAAGCTTTCCCACCTAGAAGATTTCCATGTGTACATGTACGTGTGTTGGAGGCACAGGGACTTAGTGAAGTGACAGTTACAAAGTCAGTGTGTCCAAGATGGACACACTGAAGGCAAGCTTGAGGCATAGCCACATTCCTTGAGCTGCACGTGGCGTCCCTGCTCCTCGGAGTGTGTGAAAGACCTCCTGAGTGTCCTCTCCCAGGAAAACCACTGTAATGCTCGACTAGCTTCTGCTTCTGAGGTCAAGGCAGACATAAAGATGTTGGCTGCAAAACCACTTCCCCAGAGTTGTTTTCTCCTTTCCCTTCGGTGCATAAGGCTTTTAATAAGGGCCTCCCATCCCTGATGTGTTCGGATTCCGTTTATTGTTACCATCTGTTTAATTACCCTCTCAGGTTTGAGTTGGGAAACATGAAAGTATTTTATCCAGCCTTTGAATCCCTGTGTTCCTAAAGAGATGTGGGTAAAGTACTTGTCGGTTTGCAAAAGGCATATTGAAAACTGATAAGCAGAACCATCTCTAAACAATACCAAGTAAGGAAAAGGCAATATTTTTTACATTAGTGCGTCTTGCAAGTAATTAGCAAATGTACAGTTGCACTCTCTCCCAGCCATAATGCCATCTTCTTTACATACAATCTCACGTGCTTCTCCTTTGAGGTGATGAATTTTTATGATTCCCTTCCCTTCCAATGCACTGGCAGTAAGTTTATTGTGGAAGAGCTATAGGCTTTCAATTATGACCAGAAGAATGCTTGTCCTATGTCAAGCAAGTTTAAAGATGTGCTAAACTAAAACAAAAAGATATACAGGTAAGGCAAAAGTATGTTTACAGTTGTGCATAGACAGTGAAACAGTTTACTCTTCTATTATCATTTATTAAGTATCGTATTATTTCATTTGACCGTAAACCTCCTTCTGCCATACCTTTATATCCTCAGTAGAGAAGGACAGAATCTTTGGAGGAAGATAAAAAAAACACAGAAGAAATTCAGAGTCATTTTACTCCTTTCACACTTTTTCCTTTTTATTATTATTATTACATTCTACCTTTGTTTTTCTTGGAGAAGCACCAGCACACTGTTTCTGGTGGCCGCTATAATCACTGTGATATGGTGCATTTTTCACATGAAAAATGCTTTTGATCATAAAAGTTACACTGTTTGACACAAACTTCTCATCCACTTATGTCTAAATTATTTTGTTTACCAGCATTTGAGTGAAATTAAAAAATAACATACAATTTAACAAAGCCAAATGTCAATGTTTAAGTATCAAAATGTTTTAAAGTTCTGACTCTGAAAACATATATGTAGTTAGGCAGATACACAGATAGATTTTACTTTCTAAATCAAACGAAGAGGCCAAATGGCTGCTGTTTTATTTTTATTTATCTCTCAGGAGTTTATTTTTATAAGTGAACAACATATTTTTCCTGAGATTCTGAGATGATATCAGATTAAAAATGTGTTTGAAAGTATCTGGGAATGGTAGTCTCAGTGTTAGGTGAGTGCTCTTCCCCAATACCGTAACTATAAACAATGGAGGTGCCGTTTTCCCTTTGTCCCTTTCTGCCAAAACCAGTGCTGTTCGTGCCTCAAGCTCTTATATTATTTCTATGAGGGAAGAGAAATGATGACACTAACTTTCCTCCACTACTTTTGGACACCTGACCTGCTTTCCTTCCCACAGGGTAAAAGGAAGCTGCAGTCTTCATATTTCCAATGAGAAGGGACATGTGTCTCCTTGCATTGGATTGTCTGAGATCATATCACATAGCACAAAGTGACCCAATATAGGGAGACAGGAAAAGAAAGTGACAGTTTTGTTTGTTCATATATAAATGTCAACATCAAGACATGGGGGCAAATTCTGAAGGCCCACCGCCAGATCGCAAGAATTAAATAGCAAGAGCTGATGTTCTGTACTTAAACTGTATTCAAGGCAGAGTCTATACACAGCAGCGAAAGGATAATGAACAAATAAGTTTAGCTCAGGTTACAAAAACTGAGTGTAACCTGCTGTTCTCAAGATCCATGGGAAAGTGATTCTGGCTGATACATGATAATACATCACCCACTGTGGTCTTACCTATTGATCATAGCCTGACAATGGGTAACCTTTCATGGCAACTTCCTCTTTTACCATGAATTATTGACAGTGTTAATGCCAATAGCACATGATCAAATAGACAGGAAAGAAGTTTACATTCCTGGGTCTGCTATCCTTAACCTCCATAGTAGAAAAAGAAAGAAAAAGAAAGAAGAAATCTTCCTTCCTGTCTTGAAGATACTGCTGAATAGCTTTTACTTTTCACAGATTATTAACATGGCATCTTTATAATTCTCATCTACAACATATATGATAAAGCCTTATATTGAAAGTAACTTTGTAATTGTTATTTTTACCCTACTGTTCTCTGTCTTATACAACAAATATCATAGGAAATGTTACTCTAATGGTATGTCCTGAGATCCTCGCATTAATGATTTTCTCCTCATGGAGTGGTCCTTAGCCAACCCTGCCTCTGAGTTCCTCTAAGAATCTCCAAAGTGGAAAGTGGGCCTGCAGGTCAGCTACTTTCATACGTTCACTCAGTAGTCCATGCTTTAATCCATGCAACAGATACATATTGCCATTTATTTTACATCAGAGCCTGCTTTAAAAGCTGAGGACATAAAACAAAAAGATTCTCTATCCTGTTGGAAGTGAAAGTCCAGCAGAGCAGATTCCTTTTTCCAGGACAGCTGCGCTCAACCCCTTCAGTTCCTAGACCTCATCATTGCTGCAGCCAGCACCTCCTCACTCTCAACAACAGTATTAGCGTCATGTACTTTACATTTTGTTGTAAATATGGTTGTACAGTGTTTAAAATTGGCTTTTGAAATGAGACCTTCACTTCCTCTTCCTGTAGATGGATTTCTGTGGGTTGTAAATCTCAAATGAATTTTTTAAATTTAAAAGTGTGGGACTCCCACCGTATTTTAACCTACTTTAAGCTCTCTTCTGCACACTGACATATTTTCTGTCTTGTCTCCTTTGGCACACAGTTATTAAAGTACTTTCTTTGGTAACCGGCCAAGGTGCAATATCCTTATCTGGTTAAATTTTATTCATCACCCATTCTTACACCACCTTCCTTAGTCTTAATGAATGCATGATAAAATTTTGAGTTGAATTTTTTAATACAAATTAAAATATTAGTATGTTTGCTTGTCATCTATGACTGTTTATGCTTTCAACATGAAAAATTGAAAACGGACTAAATTGAAAATTAGACTTTTACAGAACACTCAAAATTTTCACCTAGTTCTTTTTCTTTCATTTTTATTTTTTTTTTCATATTTTCCCCATTACCATTTAATCTCCTTATCCCCCCTCCCCCCATAATCACCATACTGTTGTTGTCCATGAGTCCTTTTTCCTTTTTGCTCAGTCCTTCCACCCCCTAAACTCTTCCTCCCTTAGTTGGCATCCTGCTCTCCATCTATGAATCTGTCTCTATTTCTTAACTATTAAAAAGTTTTATTGTAAACTTTGCTTTTGGGGTCTGGCTGAACACTATCCTCCAAGTAAATCTGTCAAATTTCTGTTGTTGATTGGGAAAAGAGTGACCTAATTTACAAACCTACCTAAGTAGTCCTTATCATTAGTGTTATTCTTGTCCTTTTAAGAGCTTGCCATAATAGCCCTCAAAACCTCTTGCCAGTCCCGATACCAATGTGCGCCTGCATTAAAATAGGGGTAATAACACTGGCCATGAAGCAAAGATCAGAGCACATAAGCTCAGTTGTCAGTATAAGCTCTTTTGAGGATTACTCCATTCTAGGAAACAAAAAAAGAAAAAAATCCTTTTGAAGGGTAATTTCTTCAAATTGTATAGACAAACTAGGGCCAAAATGGACTAACATTCAAGTGTTGAAGTGTACTAATAAATTAACCCGTTTAAAGATTTAGCTCTGCCTTAGGTAAATTGATCCTCAGATCTTTTTCATTACTTGACCATGGCCAAAATAAGCTCTTCTGAGTCCATACAATTCTTTATTTTTCTCAAGTAGGTGTAATTGGTAAGCAGTCTTGCTATGAGAATGGACAAGGAAATGCATCAGATTCTGGATGCAGAAGGAGAGCTGTTTTGTATCTTTTGCTACGATCTGAATTGCCCTCCATTCATGCTCTCCTTCCCGCTTCTGAAACCCCCAGCACCTGCCTGAATGCCTCGCAGAAACCTGTGTTGGAACATCCGTGCTTCCCGAGATCACCAGCATGCACCTAGAACTCTGAAAGCTTCTTTTTACCCATGTTTCAAAGACCTATTTAAGAACAAAATTGACTTCATATGTGCTATTTACACATTAAACAGTATGGCTAATGAGTCTAAAGCAGGAGTTACCACCAAGTGACTAACCCAATTTTGCCCACAGTATTTTTGCTTTACTGGGATGGTGTTTTTAATTTTTGGTGTTTGAAAGTTTATCAGAGTTATGATATCTTTATCAATTTATGCAGAATGCTTGACCATCCCTGAAGACATTTTAGTTTGTAAACTTCAAGTCATTTCTTTGACTGGTTTTCACAGGTGAGAGCATAATGTGGCGAGTCAGAGCTGAAAATTGTTAGTTATAAACTGGAAATTCAGAGGATGACAATTGTCAGTCAGACATTTGGAAATGTAGTCTCTACCACATTTTCCTGACAGTGTAAAAGCAGTCTGTTATATAACTAAATATGAATAATTTTCTTATTCATAGTTTCTCATTTGGGTTTAATTTTAATTTTAGACTTTTACATTATTATAAATTAACAAACATCTTGGTGCCTTTTAGACAACACTAAAAAATAACTGTGATTATCTATGGGAGTGGTGTTTTTTTTGTCACCAAGTTATAAATACTCTGTTTATTCTGGGTTATCTCTGATTTAACTTTTGTGGGATTTGTTAAGTAGTTCTGCAAACTCAGTGCAGGCAACTTTGTATGTGGTGAAGCAATGTACTTCTAAATCTTATGAAAAAGAGTCACACCATGCTCTTAAAAATGAGAAGTGATGCTACCTAACAGTTCACAATATTATACAAAATTTAAGTCAGCTTAAATTTGACTAATCACCTTATTACTTACCATTCATTTCACATTCTTTTAAATCAAATTAAATTAAATTTGAATATTTTAAAACTTTGTTAGAATTTTTTATTTTGTTTTTAATTGACATTCAACATACATAAGAAGTGAAACAAAAAAGTGAACACAAACAATCTCAATTCAGTTTTTTATAGCCAAAATTTCTTTTCTGGAGCATCTGTTCCACCAGTCTGAAGCTATGTGCCTTTAGGAAGCAAGGATAAGTTCACATGAGGAAGGAAAAAACTCCTTTAAACAATGATCAATGGGTTTTCAGAGATCTCTAGACTTGCATGTTGAACCTGAAAAAATGTGTTTTATTTGGTCTAGATGGTGCTTTTTTCTTCTTTCTTTTTAATTGAGCAGAATCTTAATTTAGCATTGTGAGCTTTCACATAAAATTTTGTATATGTGACATCTCTCAAAATATCCTGGAACTTTTGACATTACTGTGCTGACTCCCCAACGAGCAGGAGATAACCAGCTGAAGGTGAGTCGCTGTTGCCCGTCTAGATGGTCTAGTGCCGTCTACTTCACAGCAGTTGAACCACTCGCCCTTCACTGGGTCAAGTCTCCCATCTAACACTTAATTTGGCAATGCCAGCTTTGCATGATCTGCTCTACCTTTTTTTACAAGCCTGCTACAGACCAAAAGAAGCAGAGTTGTCATTCAGATAATTTCAAAACTTGTGTCTCCTTTTAGTATAACTTTTCTGTGTTGCTCAGCTAGGTCAGTAGGAGGTTTTGAAAGAGGAAGAAATAGTTCTTTTATTCAGGGGTTATTTACATAAATGAAACTTTGGAAAACGTTATACTTTGCTGATTCTCAAAGACACTAATTAGTGTCCCTGTGGCGTAGAAGTCTGCAATGACAAATCAAAGATTCAGTCATGGGTAGATGTGGCAAGCCTCTGTCCCTGAAGTGGCCCCTCCAGGTTCAGTCACAACTGTCAGTAGCAAGTGTCAAAAAGGGGCTGTAATGCCCTTGTTTACTAGTTATAAGTTTGATACATATTCAATATTTTGTCCAGTAACATTTGACTCTAGCCAATATTAGAATTATAGTTAGTCATTGTAAGCTTAAACTATATATAAATTATCTTCTCAAGTACATCTACATGACTGTGACCTTCAAAGTGCTTTCGACATCCTTGGGAGCAAATAGGAGTTTGGTGATTATGAACATGGGCTTCTTTTGGGAAAATCTGTGAGAAAGTTTCGGCTCTGACTCTTACTTTGCTATGTTACTTACTCTAGGCAAATTTCTTGTTGGTGTTAGACCTTCTTATTTAAACTTTTACGTGTATGTAAAAATACCAGTTACCTATAGACTAATGAAGATTAAGGAAGATAATGTACATAAAATACTGAGTATTATACTTGGGCATAAATAATGCATTTAAAAATTGTAAAATATATTATTATCAGTATGCTACTTATTTATATACTGTCCTTTTGGCAGACCTGGCTCTGTAGCTTCAAGCTGCCCTGTGTGCTCCTCTACCATTTGACCGATATCTTTCAGCAAACTGGCCCCTAATACACACCTGTATTCAGAATTATTTTAATTCAAACCACATTTAACTCTTACTCAACCTATTCTTGATTCATTCTAGGTTCTGATTTCTAGACAAATCTCTAGTATCTGATATGATACTTTTCGTACAATAACACCTACCAGCTTCTATCTGTATGACTTGCAGCTTTTACAATAATACCAATGTTGACCATTCAGAGGCATCTCCCGTGGACTTGGCACTGTGCTAAGTCCCATTACCAGGGAAGATTTGAACAAGACTTTGCACCAATAAGTAAATGCTAGAGCTGAGATGTGACCCCATGGAAGTCTGACACCAAAACCCAAGCTTTAGTCACTGTACGCCACAGTCTGAGTTATAGACCTTGCACCCTGAAACCTTGCTCTAGGCCCCTGAGCATGACATTCTGTTATGTTCACCCTTTCCCAGAGAATAAGTAGGAATCAGATATATAACCTACTTTATGGCAGCTAAAATTATACTCAAATTCAACGAACCAATTAAAACTCAATCTACCCCAAATATTCTTCAACTGGTTATTCCCTCATGTGAACTCCTAGATCAATTATTTATTTGATTATTTAATTATTATTTACAACGTTAGTGTCTATTTATGTTTTATTTTGAAAGTATACTGCCTCTCATTACTGTTGTTCAACTTCTAATATTTTTATATTACGTATCCCCTACTAAGGTGAAAAGTCCTTAAAGTCAGACATCATAGCTAACCTCAACTGAACCTGGCTAAAAATAAGCATTTAATATTTTTTGATTTAAAATACTTTAAAAAGTTTTAAATATTATGTGGCTAGTAGCACCTAATGGTATCTCTTCTCATTTCAGAGAACAAAACACCTCTGTAGATACAGAGGGAGCAAAAGATTCAAAAAGCAAGAAAAAAGTTAAAATCCAGGGTTATCTCATAACTGTAAGAATTTAAAAAATGAATTGAAGGGAAGAAAACACCAGTAGTCGATGTGTTATTCATCTCATGAATAGTAAAGTCACTAATACATTTATTGAAAATGTAATAAGTCACTCATCTCTTTGACTTTCTGTTTATAATTCAAAACTTAGAGAGTGCATGCCAAGCAAAAACTAGGTAGAACTCCTTCTATTGCACAGTGTTGTTTTCTCAAACAGGCAAACTTCTGTTCCTCTTTATCCTTCCCCTTGCTTTTTATGTCCATTCATAGATCAAAACTCCCAGAAAACAACATGCTAAGAATAGTAGGGAAATGTAGTAGGATAAGGCATCCTGGGAATTACAGTAACCACAAGTATACTGCTGAAGATAGAGCTGGAGTTAGCACCAGAACACCTGTAGAAGGGCATGTTGGTGGTTTATATACACAATAGACTAGTCTATTGTGTATATAAATCACCAACCTACATGCACATATATATTAAATATATATAACTATATAAATATATGGATATTATATATAATTATATATAATATAATTATATATAATAAATACATATATTTAATTAGTCTATTGCATCAGAGAACAAGGCAGGAAAACCTGAAGATGATCCCGACTGTATCTATCAACACTATACCAGGTAGCCTTATCAACTAAGAGTCTGACGGATAATAGAACTAATCAAACAGCTTTCAAGTTGTACCTAACTCCAAGAAGAAAATTCAGCCACTTATCTGAAAAACGGATTCAGTCGAGAAATGGTCACGAGACCTTTTATACTCACCACAGATAGTATTTGGCCTATGTAACACAGAAGTAGACATATTAGCTTAAATGTGTAGTGGGGTTAAATTTTTTGTGTAACAATAATCCAGAGGTTTTATGAAACATACCAGCAGTTGCAGTGCTTTGCTAAACAATATACCAGAGACACTGGCTTCTCTCTTTCTACAACATGTCTTTGAAATGTGGCTTACATCCTATTGCAGATCTTCTCATAGCCAGCAGATGGCTGCTTTACCTTGAGCATTTAGCTGCATTCCAGGCAGGAAAGAAGACAAGCAAAGGGCAAAAGGCCTGTGCAAACTGAATCTACCTCACTTTTAAACAGCTTCCATGGAAGGCCCATTCAGTGATATGTAGTTACATCTCATTGTTCAAAAACTGCATCATCACACTGAACTCAAGGAAGACTAGAAAATGTACATGTTAATCAGGATACTTGCTGCTGCAAACAAAATACTATCAGACAGAGATAGTGGTAATAAATGATAAAGTGTATTGAGTGAAGTAGAGGTGGGGACATTTCTTAGATTGTGCGACATTTTGTAGTCTGCTAGAAAGAATTTAGATTTTATTATTTGATGCACAATCCAAGGCTACCAAAGAATTTTAAGCAGATGAGTCTCTTTGCTTAATCGAGACTTGATTAGGAGAGAAAGAGAGAAAACATGAACACTATTAAGAGTCCAAATTATTCTTGAACCCATAAATCCTGGTTGGTTGTGCTAGACTAGTTGAATGGAGACAAATGGAAGAAAACAAACTTAAAATATTTTAAGCACAGAACATTAAACTTATTCAGATGGAAAGGAAGTAGGAAGGCTTTGTTCCAGGTATCTAGATGGAGAAATTGGATAGATGATAGTGCTAATCACTGAGATGGGAAGAACCAAGAATGGAATGGGTTTAACAAGGTAAGATGTCAAATAGTGGAGATTTGGCATGGAAAGTTTGAGATTTCAGTGACACAGCAAAGTCAGGGTCAAGATTACCCATTATGTGAGTTTGGAGCTCTGGAAATAGGTGCACCCTGGAGATATAATGTTGACACTAATGGCCAACAGTTAATATCACAGAAATAGCCCAGATCCCATTGGACCAAAGTGTAGACATAAAAGAGGTCTCAGACCTATAATGAAGGTAAAGAAGTGACTAGAAAGTTGGGAATGGACAAATATATATCATAAAGTTTAAGAATACAGGGGCGCTGGAGACTACTCACATAATTATACACACACACATACATATATAAAGTGAAATACACATACTTCATTTAAGTGCTTCTAGATTCTATTACTTTAAAAGCAAAAATACTTCATTGTAATTGGAAATGAGGTAAAACTAGTGGATCCAGATTTTGGAATTATGGACTGGAGATATAATAAAATTAGAGATGATTGTTTCATGTGTATTTTAAATATAATTTACAGTCATATATGACTTTGCATACATACATAAGTAACATTGATCCAGATACATTGAAATATATGCTCTGATAAAATCTAGATATAGTTATATATTTTGAATGTTATTTTTCTTCTGCTGGTGGAGAAAAATTCAAAATTTATTTTGCACTTTTAACCTTCCCATAAAAGGTGTCAGATTCTGGTTCAAGAGAAGCAATCTTTCATCACGACATTACAAGGAATAGAAAAAAAGTTCAAATGTCTGGAAAATGATAACTGGCTTCAACATGCAAAATAAATGTTCAAAGATACAATCAAAGGGCAAACATCAAGGTAAAGATAAAGAAATAAACTACATGGAGATAATAAAGAAATTCCCAAAACTTTAAAAAGATTCTAGCTTTATCTTGAGTAAACTGAGTGGATATTTTTTAACTTTATTTTTCATTCACAGTTTGCCCTAGGATAAAATGATAAGCTCTATTAATCAGAAAAGGTTAATGGTACATTATCTCTTTGGTAGATTGATAACAGTCTCTGACCATGTGGTTTATAACTTCTGTCCAACTGGACTACTGTACCTCAGCAGCATATCACACGAAAATGTCAACCGTATGTTTGATTTTACTCACTTAAAGAAAAAAATCCCAAGGGGAACATTATCAGATAATGGAATGTATAAAATTAATTGTTTTTCAAGGGGTCTTTTCCAGCTTTGTTCTCCTTTATTGAATTCCCTTCCCAATTTGGCCCTTAGATATACATTACCTTATTGGAAGATATGTTGCTGGTGACTGCACTAAAGCTCACTTTGAGTCAACTCGCATTTATCAAACAATTCCCTCTCACCCAAGTATTCCCAGTATAGTCACTACCAGCAGTTCTCCTTTATTTGTACTCTCCATTTGTACCTGGTAGATTCCATATTACATTAATTCATAAAACCAGCTCTGCCAGACTCCCTACGGTTACAATTATTAAGGCTGTAACTGAAACGATATCTCTCATATTGATCTTCAACCAGAACTTCTTGTCCTGAAGCTTTTGTTTCACATTAAGACACTAATGATAGCCTCGGCCAAATGAGCCGCTTAATAGTCACCAAAAGCTGAATGAAAAGACTTTGATCATCACCTCTGAGAGCACTGTGTTCCAACAGCTTTCCCACCCATAATTGGCAAACGCTAACAGATCTTTTAATTTTAAAAGCAAAAATACTTAAAGAAGCATTATTTTTTTACGAAGTTTTTTCTTTCTTGTTTGTTTGTTTCTGCCGAGTAATTTGAACCTTACACACTCTATTTATAGTTTCTAGGTCATACAAAGACAGCTTGCCTAAGTGTTATTTTTAATGGCCTGGTTTTTAACCATATTTTCATTGTCTGTCTATAAAGACTGAGCTGTTATAAATCTGTTTGAAATGATAGAAATTAAGAAATACTTTGGAGTGCCTATTTGATTTATTTGTTAAAAGAATTGATACAGATTAATCAGTGTAGTCTCCCCCATGTCTAGAGGGATAAAAGAATGATTTGGTTCTTTCACATTCACATCTCCTCCTAAAAAAAGTAGAATCATTGATTCGAAAATGAAGCTTTTATAAAAATGCAATGTATCCTGAAAAATATTAACAATATATTTTTTTTTGTAATTGATCATAAGGGGAAAAAATCTCTTTAGGTATTAAGTAGACATATGAATGCTATTCACTTCACTGCTAAAAAAGTAACAACACTAAAGAGACTTTTCATATCCAAGTTTTAAATCAACTTCATATTGTAGATTTTTAATTTTCCCTAGGATGCTGCAGGTGCATAATTTGAAAATGGACACTTGTACTGATGGACTTATTCATACATAGAAAGAAAACTAGAGAGGGTTAAAAAACATCAAGCCTGAATTTTTATGGGTCATTAGATTTTTAATGCATCTCAAGGGCTCCTAAGCCAATAGACTGAGAGTCTTAGGAAGCCCCTTCTGACCTAAGTGGAAGAAATGAGGAAGAGCACAAGTATTACCAGTGCTCAATGCTATTAAAATATTCACAGAAGACTAATTTGAAAATGTATTAACCACACAGTAAGTTAAGGCCCATCACAGATCAAAAGCTAAGTTTTGGGACAGAAAACAATTGGTGGGTGAAATTGGCAGATATTCAGGGAGGAAAGACTACAAGAGAGAAGACTGGGATGGAAAATTACCTGCTAGTCTTTTAAGGCCTGTGGTTGGCTGAGATCCCTGTGATAATGATCTGCTTTCATTGATCATTGTTTTCATTTTCATTTTTTCATTGTTTCTTCCCTTAGGAGACAAATGTCTAAAAAATGGAAACTCTGAGGTCTCCATGGATATGGAATAGGCTTCTGCTTAGACAGAGGGGTGAAAAATTATCCTCACCATTTTTTATTCTAACCACAGATTTTGGGGTAAATAGTGCACACTAAAGTCATCTTTGGAAGTTGCTGTAACTCTTTTATTCTTAAGGCTTCTTTTTCAAATTTAGAAATCTGTACAATACTTTTAGCAAAGCCTCTCTAAATACCACAAACTGCCAGTATCTCTAGGGCTTGAATGATGATCAACGTGAAATTCCAACCTAATTGCAGATGTATCTTCAGTAGGAAAAAAACAAGTCAAATTTAAGTCCATAGAATCAGAAAATAATTGTATTTGAATAATATAATAATACTATAAGCAAACAATATAATATAAACAATACCTGAAGGAAATTAATATTTTGTGATACATTAAAAATAAAATGCCTGTTCCGTATTTGAGTGTCATTGGTCATATTTTGCTTGCTTGTTTATTTTGTTGTCAAATACGGAACAGGCTGACAGGATCCAGAGGAGAGAGGGGAGAGAATCACAGGGGAAAGGGGATGGACTCACATGAACAAGTATAAAGGACACATGGACAATAACTAAGGGTGGGGGGTGGAAATGGGAGGGAGGTGGGGAGCATGGGGCGGGGGGCGGGCAGGGTTGGGAATATAAGACAGAAAGCTGTACTTGAACAAGAATTAAATAAAAATTAAAAAAATAAACGTATATTAATGTCTGGAGAGGACTGTTTTTAGACTTGGCAGATTTCAAGGGAATCACTACACTCTCAAGCTTGACCACAACTGAGTTTCTCTATCTGGAACGGTTCCTGCATACGACCAGCTGATTGTGTGGGAAAGAGAGATGACCTCATTCTCTTAAGCAAAATACTTCAGGTTGTTTTTTATACAATTATATAGATTCACAAAGATGATTTTATATTGATGGAAAATGTTGAGTGGGCAATGATATGGGAAACTTTCCGGTTACTCACCTATACAATACTTCTGTAGTTCCAATTTTCAAAAACAAGGAAATTACTCAAGAAAATAAATCTACTACTTTGTTCATATTATTCAAACATAAACTAGAATTGATATTCATATGTGCAAGGCAAGCCCTTAATAACTTAAATATTGGATATTCAAAGCAAGTTTGGACATTGGGCAGCTGGTTGAAATTGTTAGACGATAGCAAAATAAATCCCCTTTCTCCTACTTTCTCTACCACTTAATATTAAATAGTGAAAACCAACTAAAAATAGGAAAATCTATATAGAAATCATCTTGTACTTGTCAGGTCTCTTTTATTTTAACTAGTGTAAATAGAAAAGAAAAGCATATGCTGGCATTCATAGCATGTGCACAATAAACCATCCCCAAATGTTTGTTTAGCTCACAAACTCCAATTCAGGCAGGACTCAAGACAGTCTCATCGCACTGGCTGGGGCAACTCTGATTGGGTCTGAACAATTTACTTTCGTGATAACTCATTCATGTGGCTGTAAAGTCAATGCTACTCTCTCCTGAAGGCCCAACTGTGGCTGACAGTTGAGAAGATAAGGGTGATTCTATTTCCTTTCACATGGGCATTCTATGGGCTTCTTCAGCTTTCTCATAGCTAGTGACTAGGTTTTAAGAGTTTATAGTCTCAAGAGGACCAAATCAAAGTTATCTGAACTTCTACATACTGGTTTGAAAGTGACAAAGTGTCATTTTTGTGGTGGTCACAAGCCTCTTAAATTTAAGAGAAGAGAATATAGGTTCTTAATTGGAAGAGTGTCAATGTCATATCATATAAAGTATATGTGGAATGAGGGAGTTCATGGACTCTGAAAAAATCTCCCGCATAATCAAAATTTAGAAATATCTTCTATCATTCCCATTTCCCTTTGCTAAATATTACTTCTTTCTCCCCTACTATAGATAGCCTTTCTATGTTAAGTGGTTAAGATGAGAGCTGACAGTTCACTCGCTTAGAGTGGTATATTGCAGAAGAAAAAGGAATTCCTCCCCATCAGCCTGAATTAGACAGATTCCAGGAAAAAAACCTCTAATTGGCTTTGCTTGGATCATGAAGCTATTTTTAGACTAATGCCTGGTCCAGTTGGGTGTGGGATCAGGACTTAAAAGGCATGGTTATGGTTTGGATAGTGCCTACCAAGATTATTTCATTGGCTGAGGAAAGACTGTCCTCACATTCACCAAAAGGAATTGTATTCAGAAGACAACATAAAGAATATCCACTACAAGAATATCCACTACAAGATTTAATAAAAGAGACAGGAGCTTTTGCACTTTTTTACCCTTGAATTTCTACTGTGTATTCATTTGTTCGTGTATTTGTGCACGTGGATCTGCCAAGCAATGTTTTCGGTGGGTGATCTAGGGATCCCTGGGGACTCCTAGCCCTTTCATGAGGTCCCAGAGGTCAAATAAAATTTTTGTAACAATTCTAAGATATGATTTGCCTTTTTGACTCTCGTTTTCACACTGTAAAAATAGTTACAGTGCGAAGACTTCCCGAGGCAATGTGTTATGTGATATAACAATAGGTAATAAGTACAGAAGGAGATATGATATTCCTGCTGTATTTTATTCAGCCAGCCATTAAAGAAATTTCCAAAACTTTAAACCAATGACCTCTCTTCTCACTACATTATTCTTTGTTTTAAGAAAGAGTTATTTTCATAAATATATTTTGTTTATGCTAACAAAACTATGGGTTATTGTTGTGTATGAACTGATTAATACATAAATATTTTTAAATTACTCAATTTTAGTTTGTAAAATAATAAATATTATTACATATAATCATCATGAACAAGATGTTTATGGTCTTTAAGGATCTTAAGCTATTTTTTAGTGTAATGTTCTCTGAAACGTGTTTGAGAAACTTGGCCTAAGTCATGTGGCATCTGAGAAAGCAGACAATGCCTCTACACCAGAGTGTAGTAGATATGCTAACCTCCTTCCCAGGGGATTCCAATATTTATCATGCTGCATTGTATTTACCTATCTGTTCGTTGTCCCCTGTAAGACTTTAAATTCTTAGAAGGCAAGAAATTTCCCTGGTAATATGATTTGGTGGATTAAAAATGTGAGCAAATAAACTAGGTTCAGATCCTGGTTTAGTCATTTACTTCTTATCCCCTTTGTGTCTGTTTTCTCACACAAAAAAAGGAATAATAACAATTTCTCCCAAGATGTTGTTTTGAGAGTTAAATGAATTTAATACACATAAAGCTCAAAAAATGGTCACATGTCAAGCTTCAATAATTGTTACTTTCTCTTGTTTACAAGTCAGTGTTCTGTTCTTGTCATGGTTTATAGTCACACTTCAGAATTATTTGACTTGCTACAGTATTTAATAGTGATAATAATAGTATGACTTATATCTTGGAAAGACTCTTGGGCTGCTGTTCAGAACTTTTAACAGTAACTTGCTGGTATAAGTCCTATACAAATTTTGGGTATCACTTTTCACTAGTTTAAAACTGGAGATTTGGCTAGATTATACCTTACATTCTGTTCCAAATTTTGTATAGCAAGACTTAAATAGGCTTGGACACAAGGCAAAGTAGGTGGACAGACTAATGGCAAATGCTCTGAGCCTGGGTGGACTAGTTTGCTCAAGCAGAGTAACCCCCGCCCCACCAAACAGCTACATGTTCACAGGATACCAGTAACATATGGCCAGAATAATTCAGTTCAATAATAATCACCATTTATAAATTCCTCAAAAATCTCTCTAAAAGGCAGATACAAAGAGGAAAGGAAGGTTTAATTAACAAGCATCTTTACCTACATTAGCAAGCCAATGATTACCAAAGATGCTCTTAACTGAAGAGGGCCTTCTTCCTTATTAGTTGAAAAATGTAGCCCTGGCTGGTGTAGCTCAGTGGATTGAGTGTGGGCCTGTGAAGCAAAGGGTCACCGGTTCGATCCCCAGTCAAGGCACATGCCTGGGCTGTGGGCCAAGTCCCCGGTGGGGGACACATGAGAGGCAACCACACATTGATTTTTCTCTCCCTCTCTTGTTCCCATCCCCTCTCTCTAAAAATAAATAAATAAAATATTTTTTTAAGAAAAGAAAAATGTATTTTTATTTTGGTCAGATTGTGATGATTCCTCTTTGGATAAGCATTTCATATTAATTTTCATGATTTGGATTTATTTCCAAAATCAGTCCATTGTAAGAAAGACAAAATGGGAATTTCAAATTTAAATGGCTAATATGTATCAGATATTTACTATATGTTTAGGGCTGCTCTAAGCACTTTGCATGTACTAAAAGATTAATCATCAAAAATACTCTATGAGGCATGCTTATCCTATTGCTTTCTTATAAATCAGGAAACCCAAGTTATCCATCAAGCAAATGGTAGTGCACAGATTCAAACCCAGGTCTGTCTAATTTGACAGCTAGGTTCTTGATATCCTATATTGTCTTAGAACATCTCAACACTATTCTCGCTTTCTCCCACGGGCATAAATTTGTTGATACTAGACAGTAGGCATGACCACCATTGCTTTCTCCATTGCCTTAGGCGTCAATTACTTTGAGGAGTGGGGAAGAAGAGGAACATGTAACATGAATTGAGCTAGACATCAGTGACTTGTTTACACAGTCTCAATTAATCTTTGTGTCTCTAAGGTAAATTTTAGTAATAAAGTTACCAACTTGAGGTTACAGAACAATGATCTGGTCCTGGAAAAGAATGCAAATCTCAGGGCTTGAATAGTTCTGTCACTCAGGAAGTTTTCCTGCTCATTAAGTTACTTGAGGTTTATCCTTGTTTATAGTTAACTAGGTAGATGTAGTGAATTTATCTGCTTTTGTTTCATCTTACCAGTATAAGGAGTGCACCTTTTTACCTGTGAAGGCATTATTCACTGCCTTTACTGATGTTCCTAGGATTGTTTTCCAGACCCTTACATGGGCAAACTTAGTCCAGACAGCCATTCAGGACCTAGAACAAGGACAGCTCCTTTCTTTTGGCTTTTGCTCTTTCATTCTGGGAAGTGTTTTCCACCTGTGGTGTTTTTTAGCACCACTTTTTATTCTCAGTAGGAGATTACCAATTTACTTTCTTTGGCATAAGTTTTGGGATTTCCAAAAACCAACACCTAAATCCTAGAGGCAGGGTCTTAGGCTCACTTGAAATGAGAAGTACTCTTCTATCAGGCTACAGTGCATGCAATTATGTAGGGTACCCAGGGAAATCGCCATTTTGTAGCGTGGTAATTACAAACTTTGAATGATTACAACAATCACTTGAGACACTTTTTAAAATAAAGTTTCCTATTTTTAGCCTTGACCTTACAAATTAGGGTCTGGCTTCTGTTATTCACTGAGAGTCAAATCTTTCGGCCTCAAAGTTAAACAAACAGACACACAAACAAAACTAAGAAGAGTCCCCTCTACTGGCCAACCAATGCTTTGAAATTCAGCCTATGAAAGCCATAGCACTAGACCATACAACATCACCTTGCATTAAGAATCTAGAGATGTCTACCTTCTATGCTGCGAGGCTCCAACTCTTTCTATGTCTTAAAATATTTATACTTTTTAGTACTTTCTAAGTCAAACATTTCCTTAAGGGGAAAGAGAGGAGAGAATAGATTATTGAGTTACTGTAGAACCAGCATGGCATCTTCCATATGACTTTGCAAGGTTTGTAGGGGCTTCTCTTGTCTTTTGCTGTGACTTACCAGAAAAACATATTATCTATTTGGGTGGAAATTAATACATTTTTCAGGGATGTGCTAGGCTAAACCAAATGCTTCAGGGTGAAAAAAACTTAGCGATATTTTAGACAATCATATTTACCATCTGTTTGGAGTGCCTGGAAGGAGCAAGGTCACAAAGGATTTAGGTGAGATAGTATTTTGTAGTACAAAATCTTTCTATATATATAACAGTGCCCCCACTCAGTAGCAGGGACAGTAAAAACGTTGTCTAGGCCCAAGAAAGAGAATGAGAGGGATCTCAAAGGAGGCAGCCCTTCATTTACCAAGAATGATTCTGGGCAGGCATTGTCTATCATAGAGGAAAATTAGGATGCTAAAGGTTAGTTTTCAAGGATGGGAGGTCACTCATAGAGATTAAATCCATACTACAAACAGGCAAAGAAGATACAGAAAGGCCACAAGAATTCTCAAATCTGGACCTAATGTCTGAGCAGCAGCAGAGATTTCAGGGTGGGTTGTTCATGGATTCTGAGTCTTGAGAGGCTCACTGAACATTTATACTCTCCAGGTAAAAGACGTAGAGAGCTAACATCTTCTTGCTCGTATTATGACTGGATCTGGAGCCAAGCTACACTCATTAGAAGAGTGAACCTTCAGAATTAGGATTAGCAAAGGTTGGAGAAATTCAGCAGGGCTGTTGCATATTGTCAAAGATTATAATTTATTCATAACCAAGGGATTATTTATTTATAACCAGTGATTAATTACTGCAGCTTAAACAGGTCCATGTTTTTGGAATTATAGAGATATAAATTCCCTTTCACATTTATGTCATGTGTCTTCTATGTAAAGGGAATAACAGTCGATAAGAAAAGTGGGAATGACTTCAGTGGGCACCGTCAAAGACTACTATTTTTCTTTTTATTGATATAAATATTTCTTTGAAAAAATAAACAAGTACATTATAGTATCTAAAAAGGATCTTATAAGAAATAGGATCACAATAATTGGAAATAATAAGTATATAGCAACTGAAAGAGTCACACAGGTCCAATGTACGTGTGAGAATAGGACATGATTTAAAACACTCCATTGATTTGTATTTTGGATTGTTTGGATGTTTTCTTCTTTAATTTAAAGCTAAAGATAAAGATAAAGCTGTCATGTTATAATTTTTTTTTTACCAGAAGATAAATGTAAAAGAAAAAGATAATGTCCTAAAATTGAAGCTGAAAGTCCGAACCACATAAAAAAGTCTTTATAAATCGTCAAGTTGGCATGATGGATTAAAAGACAAGAATGTAAGATTAGCCAAACCAAACCTCCTTACTCTTCAGAGCTCTTGCTTTCTCTTTGACTAGTAGCCCATGGCAGTTGACTGCAGCTGGGTAGGTCAGCATTCCGGCAGTCCATGTCTCATGAAAGAAAAACAGAAACATGTAACCTGAAATGACATGGCTGCTGATGCAGCCTGTTGCTCTGCTAGCTTGTATTTTGAAGTCTATTGCATGAGTTGAGTTTCAAAGAATAACTTTCGACAGGGTGAATAGGTGCATACACTAAAGACATGGCAAGACTCTCCGTGAGGCAAAAGTATGAAGGAAAAATGCCTTTAGCAACAACTGAAAGTCTAGCTGTATAAATAGGACTTCAAAAAAATAGACAACTTTGCACAGCCAATAGTGGAAGGTTCCTTGGAAAAGGAATGGTAGCTTCTACTCTATGTGGCCTTGAGAAAATATTTTGTGCTGGTATATGATCAAATGATAAGATAGCAAATATATATCTACTTAACAGTTTTGAGCTTCAGTGTAGGAATCAGTGATACCTACTTAAGATATTAGTTGTGTTGATCAAATGGAATTTTGGATATAAATAAAAAAGCATTATTTATTGTGATAGTAACTCTATCTGACCTATGTGAGACTCAACACAATGTTTTGCTCATAGAAATCACCCAAGGAATAATCATTTAAACTGTGGCTCAATTTCCTTATTTTCAAAATGAATATAATGCTTTCTTCCATATCATATAATACTGCTTTTTTAATTTAATTTATTTATTTTTAGAGAGAGGGGAAGGGGAGGAGAAAGTGGGAGAGAAACATCAATGTGTGGTTGCCTCTTATGTATCCCCTACTGGGGATGTGGCCTGCAACCCAGGCATGTGCCCTGACTGGGAATTGAACCAGCAACCCTTGGCTTCACAGGCCCATGCTCAATCCACTGAGCTACACCAGCCAGGGCTAATACTGCTTTTATAAAACAGTTTGATACATATGAAATCACTTTGAGAAGTAGAGTGAAATATTTTTTATCGATACTTTAACATTCAACTTAACATTTATTCCATGCCTACCCAGTACGAAGTATGGTGCTGATGTTTGGGATTAGTGGGATGAACTGCATATAGTCTCTACAATAAAATAAAAATAAATTTCTTCCCTTTATAATTTAGTTTATCCTTAGTGAAACTTTTTTTTGCCCCATTGCTTTTTATCTGATAACATAGATTGAAGCTCATGTCCTTTGAACATTTTATGTATTTTCCCTTGCTTTAGACTTTTGGTTTTCTCATTGATTTTTAATCTAGGATCAGGGTAGAAGCTTAATCACATGGGGAGTTTTATTCAAGCTGTGTTTCCTTTGAAGATTCTGCAATATCTTCTAGGAATGCTACCTAATGCCATTGTCACTGCAATAGAACAGTAACAGTTGTTACATAGAAGTGTGTTTCCTTCAGGTATGTTTAGAGGTCCAAAAACATTTGAGATGCTTTCTCTAGACATATCCTTGCTTGATGGCTAGAATGAATTTTGTCTTCTTCACCATGCACTGTAGACACTTATTATTAATTACTAATGTAGAAAATCTATTTTTTCATTGTCAGTATCTTCAGAAGACCTTCATAAATGATGTGAAAGTGGTTTCTCCTAAGCAGAGTTTTAAAATGATGTCTCAGGACATGAAGATAAAAAGTATTCTATCCTAAGGTTGCAAGAAAGTTATGAAATACGTACTTTATTTATTAGTCACCAAGCCCTTCTAATCCTCATCTTATTCCTTTTCTCCTTTAAACTGAAACCCCAAATTAACATGCCCTATTCTCTGAGAAAAACCCCCACCAAAGTCCTGTAAAGAATTCTTTACATTCCTTCAGGGACTGTGCCATTAAGATTCTGTTGAGCTTTTGGTCAATAGTTAAAAAAAAAGAAATTCTCACCTTTAAAAAATTGATATTGATGGGCATGTCTTTTATTGTGGTTAGCTGAGGAAAATGAAATAAGTGGCAAAACCAAAAATTACCAAGGTAATTTAAGCATATGTAATAAAAACAAAAACATATCTTTTATGGTTAAAGCTTATCAATCACTATTTAAATTATCTCTATGCTCAAAGACTAAAATATGCTTTTTACATGATGTAAACTTTTATTTTTAAAAGGTACTAGGTTAAAGTTTTCTGTTTTAAAGTGTAGTTATATATATTTTTCATTTTAAGAGTTAATTTACAAAATTTGTTTAATTTACATACATTTTCTTTTAGTATATATCACCTAAATCATTGATCTTAGGTTTGTTTTGCACCTGTTTCATATGCTGTAACTTAAGGTTATTATTTCTCATTTTTTAACTGCCACTGACTTCAAATCCCTGTCTTTAAAACACTATAATGACCATTCTATGTCCCTTTATGATCAAAACATTTCCATTTGGTACTATATTTTATTAGCTTTCCCATTTCCCTTAAAATATCTCTTAAATGAACCTCAGAGGATTCTCCCCTAAATGGTCAGGATCACAGTTTGGGAACCATTACTCTACGTGAGTGATTTCTCCCCAAACACTTTGATCATTTAAAAATAAAGGCCTTTGCTGAGAGCACTGATGAGCTGACTGGTGTGTTGTGGTGGGTACACAATGGAGGATTAAATAATGGGCTCGGAATTGGACTCCCTCTTTATCCATCCAGGAGGAGTGTTAGTGAGTTATTAATTTTTTAATTGATAGAATTGTGGAAGCGTCCCATGATTTAAAAATGAAAAGGTAACTAGTGAAGGGACTTTCTCTTTGTAGATTTCTGCAAAAAGCAGAAACATGAAGTTTTCTATGGACATCGTAAAATCAGGGAACTAATGGTACCTCACCCACTAATGGTAACCAAGAGGTTATTTCCCAGCATCTTGTATTTAATGTTCAGAAACATAAGTATCTAGTTAAGTGAGAGCATAATACTTTTTCCCTCCTGATAGGGTACTAAATGGAAACATAAGCATTTTACTAATTGGCTATTTGTTTGGGAAAATTCATTTGTCTGCATGATATGCCTTCACCGGGCAAAAGAGAGCAAGGCCAGGGGAGATAGAAGAAGGCTACAATCCCACTTCTTGCTTTTGCCTTTGACCCTAACTGTTTCACCAACTTTAGAGCATCAGGCAGTGATCCTCAATCTGAAACCCTAGGAAGACCAGAGGGCTGACACAGCTACTTTGAGGGCACCTGTTAGGGTGCAAGATTCAGGAGTTCTTTTGATAATAATAACAGTTAGCATGTATTGAGCACTTATTACCAACCAGGTGCTCTTCAAAGCTCTTCAGAAGTATTAATCCATTTAGTTATTCCACAACTCTATGAGATATAAGCTATAAGCTATTATTGGTATATTCTCTATTTTACATACGAAGGTGCTAAGACTCAGAGAGATTAAATATCTTGCCCTAAATCACACAGAATTAATGGTGAATGCAAGGCTTAAATCCATTACTAGGTGAATGGGACTTTTTCACAATTCCGATCAATTTCCAAGGGTCCTGATTGGGCATTTATCCAATTAGGTGTGATGATTGCTTGCTCTCTTTTATTTTCTCTCAAGATTATTTGATGCAAATTTCATTTTTTTATTGACATGTTACCCTTACTGTGTAATCAGTACTTATTTTCTATCAAAGTTATGCATGAAGTTAAGACATTCGTCTAAAAAGCTTTTTGATTAAATATAACATTATTCACTCTTCTCCATCTGCCTGCTTAACAATCTCACTTCCTAAAGGAAACCACCTTCAATATCTTTATGTCGTTTTCTTCTGCAGTTTCTTTTTTGTATTAACTCCATATTTTTAACACTATGCATATACTGCTTCATCCTGTTTCATATGTTTTAGGTACTATGTATTGACTTTCTGTAATGATGGTTTAATATTAGGTCTCATACTCCATACCTTCTTCTATTCCTTTCACTTTTCCATTAGAGTTCTATCACTAGTTGACATTATTGCGATTTTCTAAATATTTCTAGTTGAGCCAAAACTTATTAAATAATTATAATTATTTTACATTCAACTTTCTTTCATGTAGTTAATAATTAACTTAGTGCAAGTTCACTTATATTTTGTCATACCTAGAGCTAATTTCTCAAAGATTTAGCAAATCTGTCAAACTCATATCAATATTTTTCTTATTTATTCTCTTCTATGATTCATTTTTGTATTTTTATTATATCTTAAAATATGTATTATTTACATCTCCAAAACTTATGTTGGTTTAACAAATATATTTCTATATATTATTAATTTTCAAATGCCTCCATTATTATTGTCTATTTCTGTGAATTATCTGTTTTTTATCTTTTGATAATAAAGCAATGATATTCTTTTAAAGATTTTTTTATTTATTTATCTTTAGAGGGGAAGGGAAGGAGAGAGGGAGGGAAATATCAAGGTATGGTTGCCTCTTGTGGGTTCCCTGCTGGGAACCAGCCCGCAACCCAGGCATGTGCCCTGGCTGGGAATCGAACCGTGATCGTGTGGTTAGCAGGCCCACGCTCAATCCACTGAGCTACACCAGCCAGGGCAAAGCAATGATATTTTTAAAACATGTGTCTGTTTTTCTGTATTATTGCTGCTTTGGGGTTTCCTTTTTATGTTTACTTGGGTTTATATTTCTACTTCATTTTTGTGACTTTCTCCAGAGACATTACAGCGGAGGTTATTTTATTCAGCACTTAGAACAGAGCATTGTACATATTGATGCTCAATAAGTGTACTCAATGAGTGCCAATCATCAAAACCACTTCATAGGGTGGATGTCTCACAGTACATGTTAAACACAAACTGTCTGTAGCACCAAAATACCTGTGTTTGAATCCTGCCTCTGCTGTTTTATAGTTGATCTCAGTCAAGCTCAACTTCTTTCAAAATTGAATTTAGGTGACTCTATTCTGGTATCTGAGCTGTGAGACAATGGGCTTTAGATTTAAATGATGAGAATTTCTGCTTTGAATTGATGCAGTAATGAGGTGATACTTTTTGATATCTTGGGAAAGGATGACTTTTTGCTTGTGGGAGGAACATGAATAACTAGGGTCCAGAGATGGGATTGTGGTAGGCAGAATTCTAAGGTTACTCCAAGATTCTTGACTCCTGGTGTGCCTGCTGAATATAATCCAATCACCTTGAGAGTCTGAAGGTTTTTCTAATAAAATTGTCCAGGTATCCTAGAAGGAAATAATTCTAGTTTCTTAAAGTAAGGTAAAAAATCACTTTAAAGGAGTGATTCAAGAATCATGAGATAGTATTTTATAATTACATTGGCTTAATGATAATTCCCTATTTACTAGAACATACCCATTTACTAGATGGATTGATGGAAGATTGGTATGGGGGAGATTATAACAACAAGAACTTGCTATGTGGTTAAAGCTGTATATTTATTGATTTCCTTATTTCTACTGCACTCCTCTGAAGAATAAGTACTATACTATTCTATAGTTTACAGCTGAGGACATAGAAACAGCAAGAGGTTAAATAATTTGCCTAGAAGGTAAATGATTATAGAACATAAAACTGTTAAAAAGAAGTCTACAGAATTGTGTACTTATATTTAAAAGCAGAAATATATCCATATATATTCATATCTCTACATATGTATATCTCCATATGTATATTTTCTCTCTAGAAGAGGAGCCTAAGCCCAAAACATCATATATACTATACAGACTAGGAAACTATTATCCAGCTAGTATCACTTATTTCAATGGTTGACTAATGTGGGGTTGGAGGGAATAATTTTGGATATTCAACCTTATTTTGTTCAGGATAGATGGCAAATATTCTATGGGGCATTATGGAAGTTATCTGGAAAAGAATACTGACTTGGTCCATATTTGGAAAAAATGATGAATGCATTTGTAACAAAATATCTTTAGGGCAAGACATTAGAGGCTATTGGAGGTCTTGGCAAATTAAATGAATTAACAGGTCACATGTATAATGAGAAGCAATATAAGATTTGAAATGAGCAATCCCATAATATGTGTTCTATAATATTTAAGATTAGTAAAACATGGACCTTACCCTCAAGACAGACTAGACAAGACATCTGCTTTTCTTCATTTTCCATAAGTTAGTTGTAAGTGATTCTTGCTGTTATAACCTCAAAGTGTGATAAGTCTTGAGGGAAAATGATTTGGTCTAGGAATCCTGAGAGTTATAGCATAGCAATCAGACGGAGCAGTTTCAGGTGATTATACTCATTCTTTGTATTTATCATAAACTCCCCAGATAATTCAAAATTTACTTTTACATAAATATTTGTTCAATCTCTAACAACTTACCTCTTTTTTGACTAGTTCTCTTTTAAGTGCACATCTAAGCAAGTTATGCTAACTTGAAGGTCAGTCGGGAAGACAGAATGAAGGATCTGTCTTTTATGAAAATGACTTGCCGTTAAGAATTTTTTTGATAGAAAAAAGATGGCAGGTTTTCTCTTAGAAACCGTATGTTCTTGCATTTCTGATATCTGGAATCATTAGCTTGCCAGAAACATTTCCAATCAAAAGCCAGACTAACCCATGAAGGTGTCCAAAGAAGTCTGTTCTGATTACTGAAGATGTTGAACTAGTCTGGACTTCAAACAGTAGATATTTCCACACTTTAGTGGTATATGACAGCTCTATTCATTCCACAATGTCAAAATCTTTGGTTTTGGCCATTGGGTATTTATGTGTTTCTATCTAGGGAAGCAGAGAAACCTAATTTGATTCTGGAGCCAAAAGTTTTTAGGCTCTGTTCCTTTGGAACTTGGACGGCAGGATTTTGGCACTGTGTGAAGACTAGGACAGAGCAAGTAGCCACACATAACTAACTGACTCAACAGCACATATTCAGGGAGAAAGATCATGCCTAAACATTGGATAACCATTCTCCTAGGCAGACTGACAACACCCTGAATTCAATCACCCTTAAATAAACACACGAGGAAAGCATGGCTTTAACATACCTCTCAGCACTGCTCTCCAATGCTGCCTGATTGGTTTGAGTGCCTTAGGCCAGGCTGCAGAGACAGCCATTACTGTTGTTCTTACTTATGTCTGTCTGCTGTCTGCTAACAAGCATTCATATGCTTTGGATCATTAAAGTCACAACCTCCTATGCCAATCTATTCCTCTCTGCGGGTTTGTTGTAGATTGGAATGAGAGATGCAATTTCTGTTTCTTTCCCTCTCTTTTTTTCTCTCTTTCTCTCTTCCTTCCTTCCTTCCTTCCTTCCTTCCTTCCTTCCTTCCTTCCTTCCTTCCTTCCTTTCTCTCTCTCTCTCTCTCTCTTTCTTTCTTTCTTTCTTTTTTCTCCTATTATGACCTCTAGTCAGGGTTATTTCTGAGGTCTGAATATGATAGCTTGTACCCTTGCCCCTATCAAGCATATAAATTGTCTTCCCATTAAGCTTGCTCTTTTTGCCTGATTTATTTCAATTGCTGTTGTTATGTGCCTTTTCAATGTAAGGCAAGTGATTTGTGCTGGAACTGCAACAGACAAAAAGTACTGTAACTTAAGCTGTTTCCTGGTGTCATTGCTATCTGTGAGAGGTCTGCTGTACTTACACCCATGCTAAATTTCTTCTGACAGACTCCAGGTGGTCGGCATTTTCACAATCCAACCCATTTCAGTGTTAGAACTTGTCATTTGGAGCTCTGTGGATTCTTCTCTTTCATCTCACTGTTGGTAGCAGGCTGGGTACATTTGTACATCTACCTGTGCAAGGCTACATGTGTCCACAGGTATAGTCAAAGGTGGAGAAATACAACTTAATCTTTCAGAGAAAGCACAAAGGACAGATATACATAGAGAGAGAAAAATATCTCTTGTAGTATTATGCAGGCTGCCCATCTAAACCCATCATTGCCTGGCACCTACACACTAAGGGCAAGGATCCAGCCAACTTGTGAGTGGGCACCATGCCATCTGAGCAGATGGGCATAGAAGTCGGCAGCCAGCAGACCATGTATGTGCATCAACGGTGGGTGTTGAGGGCACGATTCCCAGAGGAAAATGTCCTAACAGCTGTCTGGCCTGAGCCAACATACTTACGACCAAGGAAAAGTGCCATCCTTCAATCCTGCTGAGTTGGATTAACCTTCAGAACTAAATCTGCTTTTTCTGCAGCAGAAGGTGAGTTTGGGGGGTCTAGGAAAACCTCAAAGAATAACTGAAGGAAGGGAACTGGAATGATGAACATATTAGATATTCACTAAAGATGCTGAGGGCATTTATGTGCATTTTATAATTATTTGACCACAAGACTGTAAATTCTTATAAAAAGTCATAGTTATTAAAATAACTGCCTCCCACTGGGCTTTCAGGAGTGAGCTTTCCACACAGACAGAGCATTTTCAGTGAATCAGATAGTACATTTCCACCTGTGCATTAAGAAATGATGTATGAGGAAAGGAGTCAAATGACTAAAAAAATTGGGCTATGGATAAATATCTTTGTCAAACCTTACATATTATGGATCAAACTTGACGCATCATGGATTGTAGCTTTCCAAAGAAGAAAAAATGTTCTTCAGTAATTTAACATATACCTGAAAATATAAGAAGGAGACTTGAAATTTTAACTTAAGCCTTTTGGACAATAAAAAAGACTTTACATTTGTCACTGAAAATAAAACCTGATTCTAATTTGTTGAGGATTTGTAGGCAGATAAACTTCATGAAATTAGATATAGGATGTTACTACCCAACATAGCCAAATGATGATTTTACAATGATTTGTTCCATTTAGCCAAAACAGGTAGACCATTTTAATGATTTAGACCCTGAATAATTGCTTATTTTCTATTTTATTTTGAGGTGTTTGTGTTGTTTGTATGATAACTTTCTTGGCATCATTTTCCGTTGTCCTAAATCATTTTATTTAAAAGATAACACATAAATTGCAGTTGTAGAGACAATGCTGGCTTGTCCCAAGTATTCTGAATACCCATCTATATTTTCTATTATCTATCATCTATCTTCTAAACTGTTTTAGAAGCAAACAGAGCTAATATCAACAGAGCAAATATCTCTGTTATAAAAAGTAGAAGAGAAATAAATAAGCTATTTTAACTGCTAATTTTAGTAACTTTATAGGTCTAACATATTATATATCTTTGTTGTAATACCTTTAACAGTATTATAAGTAGAATGAAATGTTTATGGGTCTATTTTGGCTATCAGTTTCTCATTATATTGATTTCTAAATACAAAGCTAAGTATAAATGAACCTCCAGAGAAAGAAGAAAGTAACTAAAAAATTAAGATAATACATACATGTACTTCACATGAAGAAATATAGAAAATTCTATTACCCAGGTATTTCTGGTTTTTTTTTCTGGTAGTTTTCATCTTAAGAGCATTTATTTCATGTTATTATTTTAAAATTACAGTTTACCCCTGGCTAGTGTAGCTCAGTGAATTGAGTACGAGCCTGTGGACCAAACAACCTTAGTTTGATTCCCAGTCAGGGCACATGCCTGGGTTGCAGGCCAGTTCCCAGCAGGGGATGCACGAGAGGCAACCATACATTGATACTTCTCTCCCTCTCTCCTTCCCTTCCCCTCTAAAGATAAATAAATAAAATCTTTAAAAATAAATAAAGTTACAGTTTAGTTAAAATGCAATATTATATTTATTTTGGAAGTATAATATAATGATTCTACATTTATATACCTTACAGTATTATCACCAAAATAAACCTATTAACTCTAATTGTACAAAGTTATTAAAATGTTATTGACTATATTTCCAGTGCTGTACATTATGTCCCTATGACTTACTTATTTTATAACTGAAAGTTTATACCACTTACTCCTCTTCAACTTTTTTTTACCTATCTGTAAAAATATATTTGAAGGCTAAAAATTATAGTGTGACCAAATTCCATACCAACAACAGCTCTCAGCCTGAGAAAAACTCTCTTGGAAAGAATATTCTAGTGAAAGCAGGAAAGAGAAAAGAGGGAAGAAAAGAAGAGGGAAGGGAGAGAAAGGAGAGAGAAAGAACTAAAGGAAGTAGTATTTAGCAATAAACAAGGAATTGTCCACTGTACATAATTATCTTTGAATAGGAAGTTATGGGACAGTTTGATTTTTTTCTTAAAAGAACACATATGGATGGGACTAAAAAAAGCAAGTGAAAAATATTAAGGAGTTAAAATCATTCCAACAAAGTCTTCCCTTTGTCTTTCTTGGAGGTTAGAAAATGTGGTTAAAGCTGAATTTAACTCAACTAGACTTACCTCAGGATTGACAGGCTGGTGAACAAACACTGCAGGTGTCTCGGTGTCAGATGCTGACAAAAAGATATTCAACAAACTGAAAAAGAAATGTAATAAAGTTTACTACATCCTCCAGAAGGTTTCTGAATTTTTTGCTTTCATTTTCTGCAGGACATAAAAGAGATTAGAGAGAACATCAGATTTCTGATCGACAATATATAACTAAAAGAGTTTTACAGAAAAGCCAAAAATCTAAAAGGGACATTTGGAGATGGATGTTCTCTATGGTTATTGGATGATAATATGGGCAAAGGGAGGAGAACATTAATGTTCAATGATATACTTGCAGTGCACAAATAAGGAACAAAACAAAATAATTTGTATTTTTATGATTTACTAGTATATCTTTACCTCCATTAAGACTATAATAGACATATTTAGTTAGCGGTAGAATAATTATGAGGCACAATGTTTTTACATTTGTCCACGAATAGACAATACCAGAGATTAAAAGCATGATAAGGTAATGTCCTCATATCTTAATTTTTTTCCTCAAAAGTGGTTAGCTCAAATAAACATGATTTTTAAAATATAGCCAGCACTTAGGTTAATGTTTATTTTTTCTAAACAACTAAATTGCTGTGAATACAAAAAATATTGACCATGTCTCTGCATCTCAAAAAAAAAAATGTTTCCCTGACTCTTCTTAATTTCAGATTGTAATAGCTTCAAGCAAAAGAATTTTGCAAAAACAAATGAAAGATTTAAATATAAGATTTCGGATACAGCAAAAAATAAAATGTAAAAAACTTTTGAGAGCCTATGAAGATAAAAACTTAACTTAACCATACACTTAGTTCTGTTTTTCATCCAAATATCCAGGGAGGTTGGTAATAGGAGGTATGCCTCAGAAAATGTTGGAACAAACTAATGCTTCTATTCAAGTGATTTTCTTTCAATTCTGAGCCACAAGATATAAACTTTCATCAAAAATGGTAATCTATTTAAAATCAGAACTATGTGGAATGTTATATGTTTATGTATAACTTTCATAGTAGACCCTCCTCCACCAGGAAAATGATATGCTCAAATTACATTACTTTTACAGTTTCTAATATATAAAGTACTATATTCATCCATCAGTTTTATATTCTTTAAATAGATAAAGGTGAAAGAAGAATGAAACAAAAAATAGGCACTTTGAAAAAGGGACTTTTTAATTCCTTTTTTGAAAAAAATATCTGAAAAACTTAATTAGCATGCATATTCTAATAAGAGAAAAAAGACTTTAAAGGGAAATATGCATTGCACACTCTGAATGCTCCATTTTCCCACTTTGTTTTGCACAGGTACAAAGCAAAAGTGCCTGGGGATAGGAAAGGAATAAAAGTGAGAAGAGCGATAGGTGATGATGAAGAAGGAAAAATGCACTGATATGATCTAAAAGTGTTGCAGATATGTGTTAATCTGATATTGATTTAAAAAATCCATGTCTGAAGACATTTGTATTTCATTTTTTCCATGGTAGCTACAGATTATTTCTCTTTACCGGACACTGTAACTCAATAGGGAAAAGAATTATTTAAAATGTCTGACTTTTTCACCTCAAAAGGAAGAGTTGTTATCAACTCAAGTGTTTATTATAAAATTCAGTCATTTAAGCTTCAAAACACTGTGATAGAATAATACTTCAAGACATATCTATGTCACTTCAAAAGAAGTAAAACTTGAAATTATGAAGGTTTCTTTTGCTAAAAGACTGGAAACTCACAAATAGCAATTGTGCAATGATGTCAAAACTAACATTTTCTAATTTGAATATAAGAATTAGCAAAAAAAATCAGATTCTGAAGACAAATATGAGATAGATATTCATACATGTCTACTTAGGGTGAGAGTATGGATCATCATACTTTGTCAGGACATTTGCAAACCAAAAATGAAAACAGACATGAGAACCATATTGTCAGGCTTCCTCAGAAGAAATGTGTCTGGAACTCTCAGTGAAAATAAAGTCATATCAATCTCCTGCTAATGTTATTACTATTATTCATGTTTTCCAAAGTCAATGATTAATTGACAATTTCCACAAAAGTGAAAAGGACCTAAGATCAGACAATGGAGCCCATCACTGCCTGCATTCAGAAACTTATCCAGAAGTAATTTGCAGAAGATAGGTTTATGATATCAGGTAAATTTAGAAGTTACAAATTTCTGGGGAAAAATTGAGACTGTCCAAAACAAAGTGCTTTCTTTGCAATGTTAGTACTAGAAATATTTTATAGTATTAACAAAGAAGTACATTTTGAGCACCTACTATTAGAAATTACTGGTATAAAAGTGTACTAAACATCACATGTTTACTGGATAAACTGAGTGGTTCATAAGAACATCTAATGTCTTAAGTGAGAACATTTTTCAAGGATGTGTCCTAGAATGATTTGCAAAATTACCAGATGATAATGATAAGCTATTTGTAAACTATTAAGTTACGTACTAAATTATTTTTTGTTATTTAAACTATAGCACAGGAAAGCCTTTCTCCTTCCAAATTAAATCAAAACCAGATTGGCCTCAAATCTTCTTCACAATTAATACCATGTTAAGGCAGATCTGAAACATCCTAAGTTTTCCTAATACCCATGCAAGACAACTGAGTAATTCTGAATCCAGAATTCCAAAATAATGTTTCAGTCAAGATAACCTGATTTGGAATGATAACATATTTCTGTGCCTAATGCTTAACTGAGAAAAGAAGAACAGCGAAAGGCAGGTGATGAAGATCCTTTTTTCCTACATCTTCATAACTTGGTCAAACATGATAGATAGAATAGCTTAATAATTTGGGAATTATCAGTAATATTACTTCCCCTAAAGGAATATTAAGATGATTTATAACATATTTGAACCTTGATTTCTAGCTTCCTATATGACTGTGTACAAATTTATGATTAACTCTCTTCAAATTTCTATCAGCAATATCCATTTCTGCACATGGTCAATTTCAGCTTTGTAGTTCCCTAAATAGTTAGTGCCTGTCTTCATACAAATACATTTATATTGTTGAAGGAACAAATTGCAATCAGCTCCTGCACTTTATTGAGGGCTTAGATCTATGTTAAAACATCACCCATGCTTATCACTAGCTGTGGTTTGTCATTTGTCACAGTTACTTAAAATGATCTGTGGCTGTTTTTAACATTTATTAAAAAGGATAATATAACGGACCTCTTAGGGTTTGGGTGAGAATTACATATATGTATTAATAAATGCAAAACACTTAAATAATCCCTGGCAAATAATACACACTCAATAAATGTTAACAGACAATATTATTGTATCATTTATCAATTTGAATTTTGTTTATACCATGGAACTAATGCTTTCCTTCAAGGGTGAAATGCATGTACTCAGTAACTGGCCATTTCTGTTCCAGATTCTTCTCATTAAAATTTATTCCCCAAACTTCAGTCATTCACTTATTGTTTGAAAAACACTTGGGTTTTTTTGTATTTCATGTACTTAAATAGTTTTGTTAATAAAAATATATTTTATCACTAATAAATGTGATCTTTTTTCTTAAGATTATGAAAAAAGATCATACACTTTAAGATGTGTAAATGATTAAAATTAAACATTCATTAGCTAAAATAATCTCTTGTGCCATTGGTGATATGCACACAATACATTGTGCAACATTGCCTTATAATAAAGCTTTCTACAGGTGACTAGAAGGAAATATTTAGAGGATAGTGGGCCAGTAGGCCCACCAGTATCTGGTAATAGTAGAACAACAAAAGATGGCATGGGCGTGGCCATAGAAGAATGATAAGACTGACTTGTGAATGACCAGGCACCCATTCTTCAATACTATAGAGGCATTTTCTTGCCACTGCTTTCTCTAACATTTAAAGCTTGAAGTACTTTACATACAAGCACAAAGACTAGAAATCCAGCAATGTTTCAGGAAAATTGAACAAGAAAACTCTAATCTCAGGACCCTTCCACCCTGCTCAGTTGAATATGACATACATATTAAATTTTCACTGATTATAAGTTTTATTATGAGTCGTAGTTAAGGGTAGTAAGTTTTACCCCTGACTGGTGTGGCTCATTGGTTGGGCATCATCCAGCAAAGTGAAATGTTGCCAGTTCAATTCACAGTTGGGGCACATGCCTGAGTGGTGGGTTTGTGCCTGATAAGGGCACAGAGGAGAGTCAACTAATCAGTGTTTCCTCCCTAACTTTCTCCTTCTTTTCTCTTCTCTCTGTAAATACATACATACATACCTAAAATCTTTGAAAGAAAGAGAGTAACTTTTAAATGTATGGTGATATAAAATAAACTATTGGTTCTTTAAGAGGTTTAAATTCCAAATGTATTTATATCTCCTCCCCGCTAAGAAGCTAAAATATCAATAAATAACATGGGTGGAGTTTTTGTTTCTAGCTCTCACATCCCTTCATCCCTTATGTAAAAGACTTTTCAGCACTGATTGAGCATCAACTATAATTACTTTATTTAAGGTAATTCTATAAGCCATAAAATTCTCTACCATGATGATGGTTTCAAGAAATGTAAGTTTACATCTTACTACATAACAGTTCGAAGGGGGTTTTCTGTAGAAACTCTTACTCTTGGCAACTTCCCTCTAAGTATAAAATTTTTCCAAAATAGAAATTTTACTAAGTAAGATAACATAAGTTTTTCTGACCTGTGTTTGGCTTCTCTTGACATGAAAATTTTTCATCTTTCATCTTCCTCCTCCTGTAAGGCCTCATTCAATGTTATCTCCAGCCAGCACAGAAGGAAAGAGGAAAAGCAGTGGAGAAGCACTCACTAGTTGATGGTAGTCTTAGAGAGAGAGGTTCTTTTTGTTTCTGCTCACTCTCCACTCATTTAAACTACTCCATCCCAACTTCAAGGCATGCTGAGAAATACATCTAGATATGTGCCCAGGAAAGGAGAGGACAGAATGTGGTGAGTGACCATTAGGCTCTGCCACAGTCACCTCTCTCCGTATACCAGTTTGCATGTGTCTTCCAACCCTCAGTAATAGATTCATCTGCTTTCTCAAAGGAGACAACAAAAAGTCCCAACCAGTGACTTCATCCAGCTCCAATTCCAAAGTCAGTGGTGATAAGTAGCTTTCTCCACCAGACCAAATTTCTCTCAAGGGGGTTAAGGAGTTAGAATTTGAAAAAAAAGCTCTTTGTCTTGCTTTTTTCATCATATTCAACAGACAATGCTGAAGCAAAAACTTGAAGACTAGAAAAAATAAACAAACTAACCAAAAAAGAAACCATCTCATTTGTAAAGGAAATAATGATAAATGGCCAATAGTCATCAAACCAGGATGATATTTAAACCCTACTAGGCAGACAGGCCCTGGGAGACTCATCCTGGCAGTAGAGACAGCTCCTAGTTGTCCTGTCTCTCCTTTCTGGGAAATTTTCTGTGTCCATTGATTTCTAGGGGTTCTGGCTCTACACTCTGGAGGTTCTTCCCTCTCCATTGTCCTCTGTTGGTCATATCTGAAGCAGGCATTAGAGAGACTGGCTTCCTTGAATTTTGAACTGCCTTTGCAATCCAGTTTTTGTGAAGCAAATATGGGATCCAAGGATTGTGCATAGTCGTATTGTTTTGGGGCCAGGTCTCTGGTTTCTTTGGTAATGCACCACCCTCCAAATCTTAGGAGATATTGATCTTATCATTTTAGTGCCAGCAACCAGTGGCAAAGACATCCAAAGTTCTTTTCTAGACATAGTCCTCAAGCTTGCACTTTTTTGTGTAGTAAATAGTGATCCCTCTTTTGCCCCCATCCTGTCTCACTCATTCCCACCCTCTTCTTACAAAATATTATAACATTCCCATTTAGTAAAATATAAAAGTACTATTGAGAACTTTTAAGTTACCAAATTGTACAATATTTAATTATACATACCTTCTCTTTATTTGTTTTATTAGAGAATCACTCTCTGATGCTTCTTTAGGAGAAAGAAACAAAAAAGCATTTAAAAATTACTTTTAATATCTCTTAATCATGTGACTGCTGTATAATTAAATGCATATGGATAGTGGTAGAAAACAAGAAAATTATTAGACCATTGACTCTGAGAAAGCTGAGTTCACATCATATCACAAAGTGTTTCAACATTAAATATTTTGTTCTAGTTACTGCAGCAATGTAAGTCACCCTGAAATATAGAGGTCTAAAACAATAACATTTTATTCTTATACAATATGGTTAAAAATTCAGATAAGCCATAGCAGGAACAGCTTGTCTGTACCACACAGTGTTTTAGGTCTCTGCTGGGAAGACTTGAAGCCTGGGGTTGACTAGACGGCTGGTAGATGAAATCACCAGGAGATCTTTATGCTCACACGATTCATGGTTGATATTGGCTGTCTTCTGGCTCCTGAGCTAGTCTGTCAGCCAGAAAATGTAGAGTCTTCTCCCTATGGTCTTTACCTGTAGGATTATTTTGGCTTCCTCACAATATGGTGACTAGTTTTCAAATGTGAGCATTCAAAGAGAACATGGCATTTTTATGTCCTAATAGTTGAAGTCATAATCATTTCTGCTGTCCTTTTTGTTTGAAGAAGGCATAAATGTCTGTCCTGGTTCAAAATGAGAACCATAGATGCCACCACTTGCAGAAGGTTACATGGTAGAAAAGAGCATGTGGAATATGGGATATTATTGCAGCCAGTCATTTTTGCGTACACATTTCATTCAAATTAGTCAATCTCTAAAAGATTGATTTCCTATTTTATATCTACTTTATTCACCATCTTGAATTACTCTGGATAAAATTAATTTCATATATAATCATTAATTTATCATCTTTAAATCATTTGTAGCTTTTTAAAAAAATGCAATAATATCAAATGCCAATATTTTTGCAGATATCCCGGCACAGAAGGAATCATTCACAGCATGTCTTGAAAGATGTCATTCCTCCATTGGAACAATTGGTAAGTGATACTTTCACTTCAAACTTGTATTCTTTGCGGCTACAGAGTGAATTACCTCAAAACTCAGCAACCTAAAACAGTATTACTGTATGATTTTATGGGTCAGAAATTGGCACAGCTTAGCAGAGTCCCCTAACTCAGAGTCCCTCAAAAGTATGCATCAAAGTTTGAGCCAGGACTGGGGTCACATCTGAGGCATGACAGGGGCAGTATCTGCTTTCCACTCATGTACATGGTTGTTGGCAGGGCTGTTCCTCCAGGGCTGCTTGCCAGGAACTGTTCTCAGTTACCTGCCACATAGGCTTCTCCAGCATGGCAGCTTGCTTTTCAAAGCACGGAGCAAGCTGAGCGAGCACGGGAGTCTACTAACAAGACAGAAATCAAAATCTCTTGTAATCTAATGATGGAAATGATATCCCACCAACTTTGCCACATTCTTTTGGTCACAATCCAATCTACATTCAAGGAGAAGGTATTACCCAAGACTGGGTATAACAGAAATCAGAGATTTGGGGGGGGCAGCCTATGGAAAATTTTGACAGTTTTATTAAGGAAAAAGTAATCTTTCATTACTAGATTCCAAGTCCATGAGAGTAGGGTTTTTTTCTAACTTTTGTTTATTGTTGTATCCAAATGACCAGAAGAGTACCTGAGACATTATAAGTACCACAAATGAATGAAATATTGGAGATATTTTAAAAATATGAATACCTACCTGACTGGTGTGGCTCAGTGGATTGAGTACCTGCCTGCACACCAAAGGGTCACCAGTTTGATCTCCAGCAGGGGCACATGCCTGGGTTGTGAGCCAGGTCTCCTATAGGGAGCACACTAGAGGAAATCACACATTGGTGTTTCTATTCCTCTCTTTCTCCTTCCCTTCTCATCTCTCTAAAAAGTAGATAAATCAATAAAAATTCTTTAAAAACAAAAACATGTAAATTCAACCTTTCTAAATATTCTGATGCTTTTTCTATTAATGACCTCCTTTTCGATAAATACTTCTTGCTGTATTTCACATTGGTCAACATGCTATCAGTCCATTGGCTCACAGGATATTACACAGTGATGACTTTATTCCCATCTATCTCCAACTACTCCATTCCATTTATCTTTGGACTTTCTCATCCTTAACACCAAAAATATTTTCCTGATTTAATTCTCTTACTTTCTTTTGCTTTTCATATTCTATACCACTCATCTCCACTTTAGCTATTGCTCCATGACTCTCCACTGCTTTAGAATAAAAGTTTCTTACAAGAATTATCTACCTTTACTGCTGTTAAATTCTACCCTCTATCTCTTGAACAAATTTCACTTAGGCTTTTATTCCAACCTCTCATCGTCTATCAAGGTCATCAATTGTTTTCATACTGCTAAATCCATTTGTAAAGTCTCACGTTTTCTCCTCAGTAGACCTACCTAGTATTTAACTCAAATGATAACTTTCTTTTTAAAAAAATATTTTTCTCACATGGCTACTAATAAACCACTTTTCATGGATCTCCAGTTAATTAAATGGCTACTCATTTTCCATCTTCTTAGCTGATTCCTCTAACTTTGTGGCTCAGTTGTTATTTTTCTTCTTTTTCTTCATATGTATTCAGTAGAGTATTGTATCACTTTTATGGCTTTATATATTGTGTTATACTAACTAGTTTTCCAGAATAGACCACTGCCTTAAACTCCAGTACTATATATTCTGACATTTTCATTTAGTTGTCTAACATATATTTCAAACTTAATACATTCCAAATTAATTCTGATTTTATTCTTTTTTAAAATTTAAAAAAATATTTAATTATTTTTCAAGTACAGTTTTCTGTCTATTACTCCCATCCCATCCCACCCCCATGCTCCCCCACTCCCTCGCATTTCCACCCTTCTCAGTTGTTGTCCATGTATCCTTTATATATGTTCCTCTAAATCCCTCCCCTATTTCCCCTGAAATTCCCTCCCCTCTCCCCTCTGGTCACTGTCCCCCTGTTCTCTATTTCAGTGTCTTTGGTTATATTTTGCTCGCTTGTTTGTTTTGTTGTTTAGCTTCCTGTTAAAGGTGAGATCATATCATTTTCCAGGTGCTTCAGTCCCTGCTACTCCATCTTTAAAATTAGCCCAGATACTAATTTTAAAGTTCACTTCTCACCACCTTTATGCTGTGTCATGTCTCACCTGGCTTATTACAATAACCTCATAATGGATGTGCCCACTTTAACCCTTGCTCTCTACTTTTTATTTTTAACACAACAGCCAAGTGAGCCGGCTAAGATACAGGTTATGTCATGTCACACCTTGGCTCAAATTCTTCTCTGACTTCCCATCCTTCCCCGTGGTATAAGCTGAAAAACATCCAGTAGTTCATCTGATCCTTTGGGTCCCAGTTACTTCCCTGGCCTCATCATTTCCTTTCTTCTCCTGGCTTATTCTGCTCCAGCCAAGCCAACCACCTTACTTCTTCCACGGGGTCATTAAAACCATTTCTGTTATTGCTTTTTTTTGTGTGTGCCTGGAACAAAATGATTCACTTGATAACCAGAAATTTGTAAAATTCATTACTTCATTTGTTTTGTATCTCTATTCAACTATCACCTTGTAAGGCAGGTCTTTCCTAACCTCTCTTAAAAACAAAAACAAAAACAAAAATTTCTCCCCACCATTTCCACCCACATTCCCTTTCTCTGATCCTAGTTTAATTTTCTCTATAGAACTTACAACCATGTAGCATAATATAAATGTTATTTGTTTGTCATTTCATTAGAATATTCTGTGTAAGCAGAAGTACTGTCTCCTATTTTCATAACCCTATTTCCGTGATTTTTATAATAATTGCTAGAACATGATAAGAACTCAGTAAATACAGTAAATGAGTACACAAATCAGACAGTTAATGGCTTTGGTTTTTACTTCAAAGCCTATGATACACAGATCTATTCTTGTATACATTCTTCATTATCTCATCCTACCTCTTGAACTGCTAATTAGTCATTTGTCCCCATATGCCACAGTGTCATCTCAGAAGAGAAATCTCCTAAACTGAACCCATCATCACCTTGGTGCCAAACTGGTTCCCATTTGCACTGGGACCATCGATGTTAGTAGCAAACATTTATTGAGTTTGAGAACACATCTTCTTTGGGGCCTATATTTTCTCTATGACTCTTCACATATGTTACCATTAATGCTTCAGATCTCAGTCCCTCAACTGGCCCCTGTACTCAGTGCTACACAGGCTCAGCACTCTCACACCAACCTTCTTTAAATAACACCTATGTTATTCCATTCCTCTTCTCAAAATGTTCAACAGCTTTCTATTTTCTTTAGCATCAAGTCTACAGAACACTCTCATGGTCCCTGATTTACCTTATTTATTATCTGCTTCCAAATACATACCCTCAAGCCAACAATAGTAACATGATTAAGACATAGCTGTTACTCTGAAGGAGCTTAAATTTTCTGTAATAATTATAGTTTCTTCATCCCAGCACTCTTTTGTTGTTCACTCTTATTTCATGGGTAATAGACTTGTTTCATGGCTAGACTGCAAATGCTCTGATGTTAGGGGTCATGACTCGTATTTTCTTTATTATATCATAATTCCCCTTACATTGCTTTTGGCTTTTTTAGTGTTTGTTCAGAAAAGAGATGTTAGTCAATTGATTTAATATTAAGATATTATAGGCTTATTAAAATAATAGTATTAATTACAGATAATAAATATATGCCTGTTTTTCTTAGTGAAAGCCAATTTTTTTAAATTTAAGTAGATATAACAGTATTTTCTTTTCATAATCAACTTTTCAGGTCTCAACTTAGAGAACATTTATTTTTTTCTAGCAAGTATTTCTCTGAATCCTCAAATTAGAATCTGTAGCCCTTTTTTATCCTGCCTCTTTATAGCAGCTTCATTTTTCTACATTATGTTGAATTTTATTATTTAAGCATGATTTCATAGGAAGTTTTTGGTGGATATAGCATTTTTTCTTTTTAAAATTAAATTTATTGGGATGAGATTGGTTAATGAAATTATATAGTATTCGGTGGTACAATTCCATGATACATCATCAGTATATAGCACTAAGTGCTCACCACCCTAGAGTCAAATCATTTTGTCAACATATATTTGACTGGTTTCACCTTTCCATCCCCCTTCCCTCAGGTAAATCACGATAACATTGTTTGTGTCTATGAGATTTTTATTTGTGTGTTTGTTTTGTTTGCTCATTTGTTACTTTCAGTTTATGTGCCACATATGAGTGCAATCATATAGTTTTTAACTCTTTCTGTCTGACTTACTTCTCTTAGCATGATATTCTCAAGGTCCATCCACGGTTTTGCAAATGTTCTTTCTTATGGCTGAATAGTATTCTGTTAGGAATATGTACCACATCTTTATCCATTCATCTATAAAAGGACACTTTGGTTGTTTCCATGTCTTTGTCACTGTGAATAATGCTACATTGAACATATGGGTGAGAGAAGTGTCTGCTCAGGTCCCCTGCTCATTTTTAATTGGGTTGTTTGTTTGTTTGTTATTGAGTTGTATGAGTTCTTTATATATTTTGAATATTAATCCCTTGTTGGAGCTGTTTGCAAATATATTCTCCTTTTTGGTTGGTTTAATTTTATTTTATTGGTGGTTGCTGTCACTAGCTCTTTGCTGAATGATATGGTATTTGAGGGGAGGACTATGCCTCACTCACTGTTTTACTGCTAGGACTTTATGTAAGTCATGGCACCATGTATGTAACTGTCCAATGAATAAAGAAGTCATTGCATTTTTCCCTTAAGTTTGGCTTATAAAACAAATAAAGTACATATAAACCATTATAAAGAGGTATATTTTAAATATAGCAATAGGAAATGTTTGCTTTGAAGTGCTTCATGGAACATGGCAGAAGTTAGACTGAAAACAGAGCAACATGAGTGTTTGTAACATAAATATACATGTGCAGTTATATATATATATATATAATATATACATGCAAATATATGCACAATTATATTTGAAAGGTGCTTTAAGCTGTCTTCAACCTTAAGGTGTTTTACAAATACTAATTACAATTTTTAAAAATTCAAATTATGGTTATTATGCAAATTTAACCAATAACTAATGGTATATTTGCACTATATCTACATATCAAAAATAGGCTAATAATAAAGAAAGTAGAATATTCAGAAATGATTTTCTCAATTGACCTTCTTAACATTGAGGTCATTGGTTAGTTTATTGGCCTGTAGTTGGCTGTGTTGACTCTGGGGCCTCAATTCTTAATAAATAAAATTTATTTTGAATATCCAAAATTATGAATTAGTATATTGACAAATAACATACCTATGTCTCCGGTACTCCTTGTTAGGTCAGAGAAGTGGCATCGGCATGGCTAAATAGAAGGGAAAATTTGTTAAGCTCTAGTTTATAATGTCTCTCAATCTTGTTTTTTTCTCCCTCCTGCTCTCTCATGCACACACGCACTCACACATACTCACATATGAATACATTTTTGGAACTACCAACCAACTTACTTCCTGTTGCTGACTGCTGACTTGAGTTTCCCCGATTCTCCATCTGAGTACTTGTTTATCTGGAACTGCCCAGTGAACAAAGTTTATATTCAATTTTTACTCTCTACTTAAATGATTTAATGTGATTTTAAAGACAGAAATGTTTATCTTTCCCCCACAACTTTTATTTGTGAATTACTCCATTATGTTGGACAATTACTCCAAATGTTGAACAAATAACCACCAGTTCCCCCAAATTGCCCATTCTGATTGTTTTTTAGCTAATACAAGTAACACCAAGAACTGAGTTATTTTCGAACATGTAAAGTTTTCTTTACCTATGACTAATCTAGATATCAATAGAACCAGGGACACAAACATAAAGAACAAACTGACAGTGACCAGAGCCAGGGGGAATAACAGGAAAAAGAGGGGAAGGGTTGTCAAGACACGTGTATAAAGGACCCATGGACAAAGACAACAGTGGGGAGGACTGAATGTGGAAGGTGGGTGGTGGGTAGGGCAGGGTAGAGTAATAGCAGGAAAATCGGGGACAACTGTAATTGAACAGCAATAAAAATTAAAAATAAATAAATACATATAAACACTATATTTATACACATACATATTTTTTTCACAAATCTGACATGTTTCTTACTTCAGTCCCTGCAATGCTCCTTCCTTCCCTCATGCCTCAGTGTTGGTTATGGAGTAATGCACAGGTTTTTTCAGTAGTTTTCCTTGGCAATGCCTACCAGCATGAGCTACCATAGATGAAATAATATACATTAAAACACTTTAGAAAATAATGAAATCCTTTAAGTTGGTGTTATTACTCTTTATTTTTACGATGTGGATTTTTGAGATTATTTAGGCCCAACATTTGGTGCCATATAAATCTCATTTTTTTTCATCTCTCATATTTCAGAACTTTCCTGAACATTTTCCAGGAATTGTGAGAAGGTTTGGCTTTAAGCATAACTGGCAAAAGTATCCCATTAGATGTACTCCCTTTGGTGGAAAACAATTCATTTTACAAAAGTGGAGTCTGTCATTGTGGGTGCTCCAGAAGAGGCTATCATTATTCGGTGGCCATGCTTTATATCGGAATACTCCCTTTAATAAAGTAGATCGTGACCAATGGGATTAAACAGAAGCATAATGTATTTCTTTTGAATGTTGTCAAAATATGTTTCTAATAAAAATCTAAAGTCTCATGGTGGAAACTACCTAGTTCACTGACATCATTTCTGTCACGTGATATTCAAATCCCTACACTATCCATGTGGATAGTGAGAGACCTAACTTTTTTCTGAGAACCTATATGAATGCTTAACAAGTGCTATAACGTGTTAACACTTTCAAACATGAAACACCAAATACACTAGTATACATTTGTTTCCTGATCTTGTATATTCCATATTATAACTGTTCATGAGACTTGATTATTTTCAGGGCATTTTCCTTTTATTTCATAAGGAAATGTTGAATAAAAATAACCCTGTTTAGAACATGTTAAAACTTTATCATCTTTATTTTTTATCAAAAGAGTATAAGGCATGTCTGTGGATTACCCTGCAGGAGTCAAAAGCCTGTGGCAGGTTTCAGAGAATCATCTGCTACCTCCCGAGCTAGGAGGATTTGGAGGACAGAGCTCAGGAAGTTGCCATGGCTTGGGGCTAACGCAGGTTTTTGCAGATAAGCGTTAAGTCACAGATTCTACCTTTTGGAGCTGGGCCTCATTTTGTGGATTAATTAATACTTATGAGGGTTTTGAGGATGAAAGGCATTGTGAGCATACAGTGTTTTCTTATTTGAAAACAAAGGACAGCTATGCTGGGGAAATAATTCTATTGATCAGGTCATGCTTTCCTTAAACTGCAAAAAACAATAGCAATAAAAATAAATAAATAAATAAATAAATAAATAAATAAATCCAAAAGCGCTCCAGTCTCTCAGGATTTCACTTTGGAAAGATAAAATTAGGTCATCTGAAATAACTTTTTCCTAGATCTTTAAACTGGTAGTGTGTTAATAATAAGTTATATAATGTAATAACTTTAATAGAAACCATCTTCACGTTTTTATTGTTTCATGTGCACTTCCTTTTCTCACACAGGCATGTGTTTATAAATTCCAGTATTTGTCGACACCATTCCTATACTAGACACTGTGTTAGTTCTGGGCTACGTAACCTTATGGTAAATACTCATGTATTTTCTCCAGGGGCTTTCAATCCATGGGTAAAGAAGAGTGTTCAACAAGCAAAGAAAGAAATTATTCTATAAATACACATTACAAAACATGCTTTAACAACAGAAAAATTAGGTGTTTTTTTTTTGAGAGAGGGAAAGCCTACATTGGGTTGACTAGTCATAAAAGCATTCTTTGAAAGGGACATTTAACTTGAGATTTGCAGGATGGGTACAGTTCATCAAGTAAAGAACTGGAAAAAGAATGATGTAAACAAACACAACAGCAAGTACAAAGGTCTGGAGGTCAGAAAAAATTGCTACATCTGAAAAATTACAAGAATCACACACACTGGCTAAAATAAGGAAATGAGTCAGGCAGTAGGGAGAAACAATGCTCAGGTCATGAAGTGCTTGGAGCTGACGGTGAGGTTTCTAGAACACATTAAGACACAGAAGCAGGTACGATGATTTCTCCCATTCAAACCCACATTTTAAATTCATTTAACTCTAGATGGACGAAAAAGTGCACACAACAACAAACTAAGACTATCGACATTACGTAATCCTTTCTTTCTTACTGCCTAGACTAAAATTAGGTTATAATTTTTAAAAAAGAATTCCACTAATAAATTGCCCAGGCAGTAACAGGGAAAGCCATTCTTAGTAAACTCCAATGGCAGGCAAAGAAAGAGCAACGTAGTTATATTAAGACACAAAGAAATATAATTTGGGACAGAAGAGAGAAACTAAGGAGGAGGAAGGGCAATTGAGACACAGGAAAAGCCTCCAGAAGACTGGAGAAACTTTCCAGGAGAAAGTTTCTGAGACACAAAGAGGTGCCTCCATCAGCCCATTTCCCAAGAAGAACCTGGATTTTTTAGTGTGACCAAATGAAACACAATGCTTACAAGATGAAAGTCTCAGGAAAAAGGCTATGGAGTTTTTCACACATCAAATAGTAGTTTTTTAAAATGACATCTTGATGAGTTAGGGGTAAATAAATCAAAGACATGTGGGTAAAGTTTCCTTTGAAACACATAGGGGTTTAAAATGATGGGGAAAGCACTTGGCAAGACATAGCATGTGCTCTGCCAAACCCAACATTTGAGAAATGGTTCAAGACATTCAGCAGAACCCCAAAGCCCTATACGTTCTCTCATTCGGACGGAAAGTAAGAAAGGAAGAACATCCGTGAAAGCATCGAGCAACATGTATCCAGATGGTCCTAAATAAGTCGCAGTGAGCAAACTATGCTTAAATCTGAGACCTGAAATCAAGACCAGCTTCTCAGGAACTGCTTGCAGAATGCTTAGTTGGTCCTTCCCAGGCAAGATGCATGCATGACCCAGAATCACTTTTCTCTCTTTTTCTTCTGTTCTCCTTGTCATGTAATCACTGCATCTAACCTGAATTCTGACTTACTACTTTTTAAAGGTGGGCACAGTAAATTATGTATTTACATTAGACAAAAACATTACATTTAATGTATCTAAAATATCATATTTCATTCTTGAGCTACATGTAAGGTAGTTCTATAATTAGGCATTTAATTTTTTTAATTAGTACTTTCTATGATATACAGATAAGCTGGATTTTTTGATAAGCTTGATTTTTAAAATGATCTGTGTCCCTTGTTTTCATTTCTGTTCTTAATTAATTGTGTCCACAGCAAGTCCACACATAAGGTCAGCAGATCTGAGACAGCAAAGGAAACAATGTAAAAATAATGGGACACTGAGGCGAAAAACGTAAACAATGAGTCCCAAGAACAGAAGGGATGCATCCTGAAGACAGTGTCATGAGAAGCAAAGCCAACAGAGTTACATAGGATGAATATGTTCTGGAGATCTGATAGACAGCATGGTGATTACTGTTGACAATATTATATTGTATACAGGATATGTGTGCCAAGAGAGTAGATCTCAGGTGCTTTCACTATAAATAAAAGAAAAGTAACTATGGGAGGAAATAGATACATTATTTAACTTGACCATAGTAATCATTTCACTACAAGTATGTATATCAAAACATTATATTGTATGCTTTAAGTGAAATTTTTATTTTAAAAACAGAAAAATAAAAATACATTTTTAAAAAGGAAAGACAGTGGAAAGAAAACAGACTAAAATATGTTTCTGTAGGTAATAACATAAAAAAGATTTAACAGAAAAAGAGAAGCATCATTTAGGGGGTAAAACCATATGGCCAGATGTGCTCTCACTCTGAGCTTTGTAATATAAATCATCAAAACAAACGTGACTATCACGAAGTACTGTGATCTATTAAAAGTTCAGAAAAATAAAGACAGCACCTCATTATTAAATAGAAAAATAAATTCTAAATATGTTTGAAAAGTATGGTAGCTCCAGGTTGGAGTTACATAAAGATGAGGGAAAGTCCTTCAGGGAGCAGAAAGTCAGTCATAGAAAGTTTCACAGGACGGCACTGCTTTAAAAGGCTCACTCAAGGTTAGGGCTGTAACCTACCTGTCTCGGTTTTGTGGGTCTAGAAAAATTATATTTATCAAAATTATCAGGGCTTAGAAATATAATGATTCTAGGGACTATTTCACAGTAACCAGATCTGATGTATAAGAGTCTGATGTATAAACTATAGTAATTCTGATTTATAAATTCATAATTGTGAACATACTGATGCTGACTACTTAAGTCAACCATATCCTACATCAAAGGACTTGGGTGCTGAACTAGGAGTCACAGGGCTGCCAATGAACACAGAACCAGAACAAAAGGGAAAAGAACAATGGCTGAGCAGATATTATAAGGAATACGGGTTTTGTGGTTCTGGTATTAAAAGCCAATCCTTTCTCAGCAAAATCTGGTGAAAGTTTTCAATTCAGTTCATTTCCTTTTATTAACATGTATTTTGATAGAACTCTTTTGGTGGACTGGTGCTGATGAAAACCTATTGCTTTCAATTCTACTTCTTTTATCTGAGAACAACGTGAAGACTTCACATAAAAAATTGCAGTGTCTGTACTTATGATTACAGGCTGGTCTTTCTGCCACAATTGTTACATTAATCAGAGGTTTTCTTCTGCTCTCCTGCCTTGTCTATTGCCTCCAACTTAGTTTGATAAACAGGTGCTATCTGGATATCCTACTACCATTCATTCTTTTCATCTGTATCTGAGAAGAGTTGTGTCTGCTGAGTACTTCCTCAATGCTAGCAGACTGGCTGGCGTCCAACCTGGACAAATTGCTGATCTTTCCTACCACTTAACATTAAAAAGGGCTTCTACGGAACAATGGACAAATCACTCAAGAAGCCAGATTCAGCATCTAAAGATTGGTTGACATTTCTTACGTATACATAATTTAGGGAGTGTCACTATCTTAAAGGCCTTCAAGTTGGCCCAGAACTTGGCATAATAATATCCTCAGCTTAGAACTAAAGCTGTACAAAGTTTATAATTCACTAGAGACAAGGTCATCTAGTGACTAACACACTCGACTGTAATTTATATACTTCTATCATTGTCCATTCAAACCATGGCATTAACATAAAGTAGATATAAATAGTTAGATTAAATAAGATGGCACTATCTATGAACCCACATACAAAATACATGGAAATCTTTTGCTTGCCTTAATACTTCTTTCCGTTTCTATGAGCTTCCCAGAATAACTGATTCTTGGTACCTGAAACATGGTGAGGTATTTCAAGTTGTAATGGCAAGGAATACTAATGTAATTACATCTACCTCATGAAAGACTTGCTTGCCAGAATGGGACTCGAAATAATGCAGTGCTTTCAGGACTGGAAGCCTGGTTGGAGGTTTTTATTAGGGCAAGAGCTAGTCTAAGTCTCTGAGATGGCTGTTGGGGAGTATGGTTTACTGTCCCCCTAAAAGAGAAACCTGAATATCTTGAGAGTGAATCCACAAGGATACAAGCCTCAATAAAATTATGAGTGCTCTATTAGTCCTTGCAGCCCCATTGTGAGCAGAGGATCTATATTTAAGGGGAAGGGAGTTTTCCATGTGAGAAGTGGTTGAAAAATGAATGACTGCATTGGTATAAAAGAGATAATGTGAGAAATGAACACTTGACCCCAAAAGAGGGAATGTGTGCAGTGTTTGGACATGTATAAATGTGCACACAGATGCATGTAGAGATGCTGAAACAGGCCCATTAATAGTAGGCATGTAGTAGGTAAGAGTACACAGTACCAGGATTATTAGCTTCTTCTAATGACACGGAAGGCAGCTGGGATTTTAGAAGATGGTGTAAGAAAATATAACTAGCTTGCTATTTATCTTCTCTTCTTTCATTTTTCTATGGCCTATTTGTGGTTGTACCTGGCACTTGTATCACATTGACTCAAGACCCTGGGAAATGGCTCAGCCTGTCTGATGGCAATGATGCGGCATTTATAGTCCTAAAATGAGAAATACAGAGCCTGGCCTTTGTCTCATACACGTTGAAAAGGTCCAGCAGTGTCTGGACAAACATAGCTTATATATTCAAGGAGAGGCAATTTTAAGGTACATAACTTATTCCTGCTTTTGTTGATTAATAATGCTTATATGGCTTATGGGAAGTGCCTGCAGGTTGATACTCATTACAAGCCCTGAAATATCCAAAAGAAAGAACATTGGCTTTTTTTCTTTCACATTCCTCTTCTTATTTTTAGAGAAATCATTGAAAATAACACATTTCCATGTATAAATGTCCACCCAGCGGCTTTTTAGTGAATTTTGGGGGGCTAGAAAGACTATATTCTTAGCTGAGAATCCATGCATCACTTTTTCTGATGGATTAAGAGGTCTTGTAGCTTTTTGGTGGATAAATTCAGGCTTTGGGTAACTATTTTCATCAGAAGAAAGCTTAAGTAAAACAAATTCTGTCCACAGTTACACAACAAAACTCAACATATACACTCTTAAGGAAAGGGAGCCCCCTCCCCCTGTTTTGCTAATTGCTACTGAAAATCTCTTTTTCCCAAACAATTTCAGGAACCAGTGCTACCCAGAGTTAAACACCGAGCTTATTGTATGGGTGTCAGTGGGTGCACAAATAAGGTTCCTTGGCGCCAAGAAAAACAAACAGTATACATAGAATAAAAGATGAGAAAGCAAATAAGCAGATGTAGCCAAGTACAAAAAAAAGCACTAATGGACATCATGATTCTAAAAATTTTATAAGTGAGCTTTTTGGATTCTTTACACTTGTGGAGAGCATACTGAAGTAAAAGGAATTTTCTGGAAATATAAATATGTGAAAATATTTTGCCATGACTATCATAAATTATCACTATTATCTTCATTATTATTCATTCAAAAATGTATTCCTCAAATATACATTATTATCTTTTATTTTATTTTTATTATTTTTACCACTTGAGTTGCTGTGTTCTCCCAAAATCCACCCATGCCAGCTGCTTGGATGAATGCCAAGTTTTTCAGCCATAAGGTAGTGAAATCTAGCAGAATCCAGATTACATCCACTTCCAATCACATAGTGCTTCAGTAATCCACTTAGTTTCCAGGTAACCTAGGTGAGCACATCCACTAAATTAGAAACCACAATTATGATACAGTCAGAGCTATACTAAGTGATCTGAGGAATAATGAATTTGAACACATTGACATTTCTCTGCACCAGGTTGAGACAACTCTCTCCCCCTTGCTGATGAACTCCTGCAGTTACCACCACAGTCTTAGAATTGGCCACCACAGAGTAAAAGTATCTGCCCCAACTTTTGGTATGTGAAGAAACAAGTCCCACGCTGCAGGTCCACCGTTTATCCTTTGAGTTTATCTTCCAGTACATCCACAAGAGCAAGCTCATCAGCCAGAGACTTTGCCAGAATGCTGATGGCACCCACCATACCAACTTGTCCAACACCATGACAGTGATCTTATTGTTTGTGACCACTGCCTCTTATGCAACTGGTGCAGTCAGTTTTTCTTCAAGAGTTGCCATTGTGCACAGGAGACAGAGGACACTTCAGGTCTTAAAAAGAGTCCCAAGGAAACAATATCAGCTGTGTGTGTCCACCCCTGCACAGGAACCACAGCCCTCAAATACATTTTGAAGGCTAAGTACTGTGCTTTGTGTTAGGAACATAATATAGTCAACACGGCAGAAAAGATGTCAAAGTGAGTCTGTAAATAGCCAATTATTTAACCAGAGAAATTTTAGTCATTTGGGAAAACTCATTTACTGCTAAATATCTCTGCCTTTCATCTGTCACACTACAGATTGATTTTTTGGTTTTCCCAATTTCCAACAAAGATTTAAATCCTCATTTAAATAGTCATTTAGCCATCCACTCATTTATTCAAAAAAGTATTTATTTCTTGGGTCCAACTTCTTTGGGACTCTCTGAGCTTCCTGGATTTCCTGGAAGGAACACACCAAGGCACATCATAATTACATTAGCCAAGATAAAATGAAGGAGAGAATCCTAGAAGCAGCAAGAGATAAGGGGACAGTCACCTACAAAGGAGTTCCCATCAGACTGTCAGCAGATTTCTCAAAAGAGACCTTACAGGCAAGAAGGGGCTGGAAAGAAGTATTCCAAGTCATAAAATCCAAAGACCTACATCCAAGATTGCTTTATCCAGCAAAGTTTTCATTTAGAATAAAAGGGCAGGTAAAGTGCTTCCCAGATAAGATCAAATTCAAGGAGTTCATCATCACCAAGCCATTATTCTTGGTGAAATATTAAAGGGACTTATCTAAGAAAAAGAAGATGAAAAATATGAACAGTGAAAGGACATCAAATTCACAGTTATCAACAACCACACCTAAAACAAAAGCAAACCAAGAGGACAGCTAGGTCAGGAGTGGAAACATAGAAATGAAGAACATATGGAGGTTTAGCAACAGGGGAGTGGGAGGAGGAGAAGGGGGGAGAAGGCACAGAAAATAGCATAGACAGTAGGTAGAAAATAGACAGGGGGGAGGGCAAGAATAGTAGGGGAATTATAGAATCTAATGAACTTGAGACACGTGGTCATAAACTTATTCATAAACTTAAAGGGGGGGAATGGTGGGGGAGGGGATGTGCAGGGTGGAGGAGAATGAAGGGTGGGAATAGAACAACTGTAATGGTATAATCAATGAAATATATTTTAAAAAGTATTCATTATTGTGGCTATTGATGCCATCAAGTACTCTAGGTTCTGGGAATCCAGCTGTGAAAGGTAAAGTCACTGGGCAAGTGCAGCTTGAACCAAATAAGTGGACCATTACGAGTGATCCAGTAAATGCTATCATGGTGACAATGGCAGAATGAAAATGGAGATTTGGGACAGCGGTCCCAAAAGAGATCACAGAGGAATCATGGAATAACTCTCTAACAGACAAATTGCATTTAAAGTAAATTTAACACATTTAGGAGTTTTTGAGATGGAGCAATGGTGGAGGTGGAGCATTACAGTCACAGGAAAGCTCAGAGAGTGGCACTGAAGGAGTGTGGCCCTTTGTTATTAGGCAGGTGACTTCTTAAAGCTTTTGGCGTATAACACAGGGGAGAAGGTGAAAAGAGAGAGCACAAGGTAAGGTCTTAGTGTGGAAGGTGTGAAAAGGGGAAGGTAGAAATAGAATTCTAAGAAATTAAAACTCTTATTATAGACTTTTCTGGGAGTTATCGCATCACAATTTGCACCGTGTGTGCATTTATATACACTAGAACTCCACAAAACTAGGCATTATAAAAATGATTGAATCGCCTTTTAAAAAAGCCTTGTAGATGGCCCCAGCTTGTGTGAGTCCACGGATTGTGTGCCAGTTCAATTCTCAGTCAGGGCGCATGCCTGGGTTGTGGGCCAGGTCCCCTGTGGGGGACACTAATGAGAGGCAACTACACATTGATGTTTCTCTCCCTCTCTTTCTCACTCCCCTCCCCTCTCTGTCTAAAATTAAATAAATAAAACCTTTAAAAATAGATTTAAAAAAACTTTTAGTTGTGTTTGTAATAAAATCCAGTGAGTACAAATAAGACAAGAGGCCAACACAAGTCATTGAAAAAGGTAATGGGATGGGGTTACACAGTGTATTTTAGGAACTGACTGAAGTGCCTGCAACATCACTGTTGTAAATGTATCGCTGCGGTTCAAGTGGCTCAGTTACCTGGTTCTACTGAATTTTTGTCAATCCCTGGCCTTATCAGGTACATGAGGAAGTGGAGATGAAGAGAGAAAAAAAAGAACTTTTCCAAGAATCATTGGTAAAATTAAGAAAGGCATAACTTTCTTCTTTGTTTTACTGTTGTTAATCAATTTTGTAAGCAAGTTACTTCAATGCCCAGAAGGAAAAGCAAATAAAGGTGTATCATTATCTAACAAATCACTCACAGTGCTCTTTGTAATCTTTCTTTTGGATATTTAAGGGCTTGTGATGAGTATCATCTTGCAGGCACTTCCCATAAGCTATACATGCATTATTAATGAAGTTCTATGACTGGAAACTTCTCTCACTGCAATGACTATTAGAAAGCATAGGTTCATTTAAACTAATAATGCACGGAAGTTTGTCACAGTTTTAACATATGCATTCTTCTTGCAGATGGTTGAGAAAGAAGGTTATCTTCAAAAAGCTAAAATTGCTGATGGAGGAAAGAAACTAAGGTAATAAAAGTTCTTTAATTCACTTTTATGTAACTGTGCTAGATTCCCATCTCCTCAACTCGTGTCACCAGGGTTGTTCAGGAAGAAAGGTGGAAGAATGGTACAAGACTAGAATATACTCTGTTATCATTGTAATCATGATTTTACTATAATCACAGTTTTCCAATAAAGCACTACCACATTCTATATGGTTGCACACAACACATGAATAAAGTGTTCTTGTCCTCCTAAGACATGGACTCTGTTAAAAATCTGAAGAAATAAGATAATGGGCCTTGATTTCTGAGATTAACAGACTCATTCTGCAATATATAAAATTCCCCTACAGTACCTTGGAAGCATATTTTTAAAAAAGTGAGAATTAGCACTGTGAGGGAGACTTTGCCCTCAAGTCCCCCCATCTGCCACAGATGAAAGTAAACACTACCAAGACATGATCTGCTTGGGGGGGGGGGGGGAGAGGTGGACAGTTTCTCAGAGGAAAAAGGCCAGGAGCCCCTTCCTCCAGGTCTTTTATTGGGTTTCAATACACAGGAATACAGGCAGCAAGGATCAAACAGTAGATATCATCTCAAAGAAATCTGAGCACTTAGTCTGAGTCAGTGTCTGTCAGGAAAGAGGGTTTGCAGAAACTTTGGGAGACATACTCATTTCCTACTTGGACCCTTAACATATGAATGAAAGCACTCTTAGCAGAGAAGATTTCACAGTTTTTTTTAGAAACTCTTTGTGATGCCAGATATTCCCCCAGATCCCCTCTAGCAAGACAAGGAGCTGTACCCCTCCTGATCAGGCTTAAGTGGATTAGAGCTGGGTAGCACTTCTCCCAGAGGACGTGGGGACTTGGGCTATATCACAGTAGCTGGGGGGCAAGGGACCTTGGTCCCTCTTTGTTGCAGCCCCCCAAGTCCTTCCATGATGGCCTCCCAAGTGACTGAGTCTGGCTTAGGTTGCCCCTTGCTGTGAAGAGTCTTATCCATCATCAACATCAACCATGCTTTGGGGGTAGGGGGAGTGAACTGAGGCAGCATTTGCTACCAGAGACAAGCTTTGTCTCCTGTGGCTCGCATTCCAGAGGTCGCTCACTCATCCTTAGCCATGGAGGGTAGTTACAACTCCTGAAACCAGGGAGAGGGGTTCCCAACATAGCACCAGCCAGGTGGCTCAGGTGGTTGAAGTATTGTCTTACACACCAAAACACTGTGGGTTTGATCCTGGTCAGGGTACATACTTAGGTGGCAGATTCGATCCCCGCCCTGTGGGGTATGAGCGGCAACTGGTCAATATTTCTCACACTGATGACTCTTTCCTCTCTCTCTCTCTCAAACTGATAAGTATTCTTTGGTTAAGAATTTTTTAATTGAGGATTTGATATGCATTTATTGCCCAAATAAAAGTTATTTGAGAAAAACAAAAGGACAAATAAAATAATCTGTCAGATAAAAGTTGCAAGTCGTCACATTTAGTGGTGAGATGAACACACAGAAAGTGAGAAAAATTAGAAAAGTTAATAAGTATTCCTAAGTCATCAACAGCAAAAACCTTGAAGAAAAAAAGAATTAATAGGAAAGGGAGAGATGCTAGAATATTGTGTATGTATGGAATATTTAGAAATAATCATCTGTATTTTAGAATTTTTTTCTATTTTTATACAGGCTCTATTACAGTTGACCATGGGACAGTTGACCATGGGACTCAATCCCAACATAGTAAATAACCCACCTATAACTTTGTCTTTAAACGTGGCCCTTCACATGGGCAAATTCAACCGACCTTGGATTGAAAACAGTGTTTTTGCTCAGCAGTTGGGAATGTGAAAATAGTGCTTTCCAACCATTTGGTTGAATCTGCTAAGGCAAAACCAGCAGACAGGAAGGGCCAACTGTATTTATGGAAAATAAATCCTCGTGTACCTGCAATTCAGACTTGTGTTGTGCTAGGTGATACGCAGCTAAAAGGTATATAGATGAAAGACAAGGCATTTATTTACTCTTGAGTCTGCTATTTAAAGTTAGAACCATGAAGGATAAAATGTGCTAATTAGCTACACAACAAGACACATGTCAATCGCATCACACAATTCATTACTAGAATGGCATTTTGGCCAACATCAAAGAAAGTATGCTTTTTGTTTGCTAGCTATAAAAAGTAAAATTGGAGACAACATTCATCCATAATTCCATTACTTAAAATAGCTATTTCAGTTTTAAAGAACAAATTCATTTTCTGCCTATATTGTTATATTCTGGGATAGCAAAGAACAAGGCCTTGAATCCTTTCCTAGACTGTTCCTCTTCAGAAACTCTACATACATTCTCCTTTGAAGGGTGCAGGAGAGAGATGCACAAGAGACAAGATCAAATGCAAGGCTGCTGTAAGAGAGTGGGCAAGAGCCTGCTCCACAGAGAACCTGATTTAGTGAGTGAACTGGTTTCTGACAGAGCAATAGGAGAGAATCTTCAACCTTTGCTAGCCCAGAATAGTGGCCTCCTTTCCCCTAGACCTCACTTGCAAGTATATCAGCTCCTGGAAGTCGTGGGGCGGTGCCGTGGTGACTCTCCCTAAGATGAATGTCAGACCCCCTCCTGCCTTATCAACTATGTGCTCGAAATTTCCAAACAGGGACATAAAAGGACCAAAGGACTTGTTAAAATGATCTTTTCACTGGGTGTAGTAAACTTACCCTGCAGCCTCATACAAGGAATAGGAGGGGGCTCTAAAAAGAATTTCATAAAAAACATGATGCCCCACCACAGTGGTTTTGTAAAGTGCCCTTGCTTATAAACCATCATAAACCAGCTTTGTGAATCTTTTTTCTAGAAGGTGGTTTCAAGAAAAAGCAAAAGAGCAAAACAGACCTTTTCCCTAACTGACTCACGTGAAATTATTTTTAGGTAGTTTCCATCAGTTTGTATACCATTTTGTGTTTATTTGTTGTTACTTTAATCAGTTTGCATACAATGTCTCTGTTCTAATTTCTGTTCATATAAACATTAGTTTGTACTCTTATTGTTATTTCAATTAGTTTGCATGCCATTAAGAATTCTTTCAGCCTTTTTCATTTAAAGTTATATAAATTTTAGTTTTGCCTTTTTTTTTAACCTCAGGTGAACAGAGAGTTGACTATACTCTCCAGTGTATGGCATTGTCTTAACATCCTCTGGGCAGGACCCCTAGCTGGTTTTATTTCACTCTAGTCTCCAACCCTCACCTCAATCCCTTGTGCAGTGTGTGTTCATCCTATTCACTCTCCATGTATTTGTACGGCTGCATGTGTGGCATTCTGGAAAACAACATGCCGTTGAGTGCGTGGGAATGTGACCTTCTAAATTGCATAAACCTATTTGTCCTATAAACCTCATTTTGTGTCTTACTGCTTTCATTTAATGTTAGTGTTTGGACATTTATCTACACTTATGTATTTAAAATGAGTTCATTTCTTCCAACTGCCTCCAATTTTGCCACGGTGTACATACGCCAAGCTTTGCTTGCCCAGGCTCCCAGAAGTGAGCACCTAAATTGTACCTAATCCCTTTGATCGCAAACAACATTGCGATAAACCACATATACATGGCTCCTTCCTGACCTGTTAGGAATCCTGTCTGGGGCACATCCCCAGGAGTTAAGAATTGGTTGGTAGTAAGGTACACACATATGGATTTATACCCATTGAGTGCTGCTGTCAGACCTTTTCCTGGATGAGGGCACAAGTTCACATCCCTTCTGCATTCAGAAGGGCTCCATCTCACCGTAATTGCATCAGCACACAGCTTCGCCTAACTCTGTTTTGCAAGTTGATGGCTTCAGAGCATTACTTCAGTGTTGCCTTTGTTGTGATTCCTCTGATTGGTATTTTAGTTGAGCATTACTTCATCTCTTTTGAATCAGTCTGTTTCTTTATTTTGAGAATTGCCTCTGCATTTGACTATTTTCTACTGAGTTTCTGACTTTTAAAACAATTTTTATTTATTAAAATTTTAATTATATTTTATTTATTATGCCATTACAGTTGTCCTAATTTTCTCCCCTTTGCTCACTCCCACCCAAGTCCTAGGAGGACAAGAACATTTTATTCATGTACTCCATGCAACCATATAGAATGTAGTATTTTATTGGAAAACTATAATTATAGTAAAAATAATGATTATAATGATAACCACCTACTCCCTCAAGAAATCCCCCCACCCTTGCTCATGCCCATGGGTCATGTGTATAAGTTCCTTGGCTACCCCATTTCCTATACTGTACTTTACATCCACATGGCTGTTCTGAACTACGTATTTGTACTTCTTAATCCCCTCACCTCTTCACCCATTCTCCCCCACTTGCCTCCCATCTAGCAACTATCTGGTAACTAACTTTTTTTCTCTTACTGCTTTTAAGAGTCTCTCTTTATCTTTAATCTTTGGCATTTTAATTATGATGTGTCTTGGAGTGGGCCTCTTTGCATCCATCATAATTCAGACTGTGCTTCCTGGACTTGCATGTCTATGTCCTTCACCAAATTAGAGAAGTTCGTTTTCACTATTTTTTTTTTCAGATAGATTTCCAATTTCTGGCACTTTCTCTTCTCCTTACGGCACCCCTAGGATGCAAATGTTAGACCTCCTGACCTTATCCCAGAAGCTGCTTATATCATCCTCAATTTTTTGGATTTTTTTCTTGTTCTGATTGGTTGTTTTTTGCTTCCTTGTGTTCCAAATCATTGATTTGAATCTCAGCTTTATCCTCTCTACTGTTGTTTCCCTGTAAATTATTTTTTATTTCAATTAGTGAATCCTTCATTTCTGACTGAATCTATTTTGTGCTGCTGAGGTCCACTAAGTTCCTTGGGCATCTTTATAAACAGTGTTTTAAACACTGCATCTGCTAGATTGCTTATCTCTGTTTTCTTTCACTCTTTTTCTACAGTTTTGATTTTTTTTTCATTTGGACAATGCTTCTTTGTCTCCTCATTTTGGCAGCCTCTCTGTGTTTGTTTCTATGTATTAGGTAGAGCTGCTTTGATTTCATGTGTGCCCTAATGTAGTAGCTGTCCTGCAGGGTCCAGTGGCACAGCCTCCCCTATCACCAAAGCTGGGTACTTGAGGTGCCCTTTGTGTGGGCTGAGCACACCCTCCTCTTTCAGTCGATCCTTGGTTGCTGTTGGCAGATCAATGGGAGGGATTTACCCAGGCCAGTCAGCTGTAAGGATTGGCTGTGACCACTGACCACCCATCTCTACCCCCTGTGGAGGATCAGCTATGCAGTGGCAGGGTCATGTTGCTCCAAAGTGGTCTATAGCTGTCCACTGGGTGAACTGGCCCTGGGTTTCCAGTATGTGGAGGCCAAGGTGAGCCTCCATTTTTGTTTTGCCTGGAGCACCCTGCCTGAGCTGTAAAGCAATCTGAGATGGCTGTTATTTGTGCTGGGCTTGGAGATTCCCAGCTGAAGCCAAATTGTGAATCTAATCTGGCTGCCACTAGGTCCCACTGAAGCCAATTGTTCCTTGTTTGATGTGATTTAGGAGCCAAGCCATTTTTATGAAAATGCAGCTTGCGTGGGCCCACAAGTTGGGTGGGACTGAGTCTCAAGAGATCTCCAAGGCAGGTCAAACAGTATTAGAGCCAGGTTGATGGAGTCTCAGATATGGCACCAGCTTACCAGCTCTGTGGTGGGAGGGTTTAGAAAAAGGACGATGGCTTCTGCTCACCTTTATGCCAGACACTTCGGTTTCTTCTTATATGCCACTGGTGTCTTTCAAGCTGCTATCCTGGTGCTGAAACTCAGAGGGAATGAGTCTCAGTAGGTGAGTCTGTATGTGTGTTCTTTAAGGAGAACTGCACAGAGCTCTGGCAGTTTCTTCAACCAACTCAATCCCTGCTAGTTTTTGCACCCAGAAGTTGTGGGGATTTACCTCCCTTGCACTGGAACCCTGGGCTGGGGGACCTGGTGTGGGTCTGGAATTCCTTGCTCCCAAGATATCCCTCCCAGATTTTTATCCACATGGGTATGGGACCAACGCATTCCATGTCTGCACCCCTCCTACTACTCTGGATGGATATGGTTTCTTTAATTCATTACTTGTCAGGCTTCCATTCAGCTCACTTTCTGGTGCTCCTAAATGATGGTTAGTTCTATATTTTAGTTGTAATTTTGATGTGGTTGTGCAAAAAGGTGAGTCATGCTTGCCTAGGCTGCCATTTTGACCAGGTCTATTAATTTTAAAGAGAGAGAGGAAGGAAAGAAGAGGGAGGGAGAGAGAGAGAGAGATTGATTTGTTATTCTACTTATTCTTGTATTAATTGGTCAATCTCCTATGTGACCTGACTAAGGATCAAACCCAAAACCTTGAGTTTGACCTACTATTTTTTTTACTAAGGCTGACTTACTATTTTTTCCTTTTGAAACAACTTCTAATATATTTTACATAGTAATACTTTGTCAGCTTTATATTTTGTAAATATCTCCTTTAAGCCTCTTATTGTCTATTTTCCTTCCTGATAAAATCCTCAATGACAAGAAATCTTTAAATTTTATCCCAATCATTGTATAATCTTACTCTCTATTATTTTGGTTTTTTTGTTTGTATTATGAACACTTTACAAATGGATACTTGTAGATAGTCACTATGTTTAATAGCATGGTGTCCTACCGTGTTAATGGGATTGCATACGCCAAACCATTCCTACATTCCTCTTCTACTTGATTTTTAAATTGATTCCAGTTTTATTTTAAAAAGTTATAATTGCAGTAAACCTCCTATTACTTGTCCATTATTCTTTTATATTTTCTTCAGATAAACTCTAAGCCTACATTACTTGATTAAATCACATGACCATTTCTTCTTAATGACTATTATGTGTGATTGCATTTCTTGCCCAAGGAATCTGTATGCTGTTGTTATTGGCAACAAGATGGTCAGTTTAATCATAACCTTAAGAATTGTGTAATTTTTATCTCATTGATAATTTAATAACTATTAAATAGTATACCATAATTGCTATCATTTGCTTCTCCTATGTAAAATTTATTTTGATAACTTTTTCCCTCGTATCAAGGTACCTTAAAATAGTGTATACAACTTAATGAGTTACTAAGCAATACTAATAAATGTTTATTCTGTCAAGCACTTGGCTAAATTTTTCCCAGTAATATTGAAATACTAGTCTAAGATAGGCTGTATTACTTTCGATTTTAAAAGTAGAGAAATTTGGTCATTCATATTAATCTTTCCTTTCTCCCAAATCTTGTCCAAGTCATTAGTGTAAGATTTTAGCCCTGTCCTCTGAAGTAGGTGTAGGTTAGTTTTTTTCTCTCTTGCCAGAAGCCTTTTGAGGCCAGTGAGCAGAAATCATCTTTTTATTTCACACCAACAACAGTATCAAGGACTTCAATTGCCACTTAACAAACATTATTTTATTAATATTTATAAAATGTCACTGTAAATTCATAATAATTGGTCACCACATAATGTATTATATCTTTTTTTTGCATTCTTTTTTAATTTTTTTTAAATTTTTTATTTTTTATTTAACTCTTGTTCAAGTACAACTTTCTTTCTTGTATTCTCATCCCTGCTCCCCCCAGTGCTCCCCACCTCCCTCCTATCTCTGCCCCCCGCCTTAGTTATTGTCCATGTGTCCTTTATACTTGTTCATGTGAGACTTTCATTTCTCTCTCTCCTCATTTTCCTTTGTTTTTAGCTTTCTTCTTTCATACCATTTTTTTTCTCTTTAAGAAAAGTTTGACTATTCTCTGGCTATGAACAAGAGTGGATAAAGGGAAAGAGTACTCATTGGCATTATTTCACATTCATAAGGGACCATTAGTGTAGCCTTTTTTTGAAATGAAGTTCTACCTATTTCCCCAGTGATCACCAACAGGATTGAAAGCCAAACACATTCACCACTCAACTTTAATTTTTAGTTGTATACATTGAAAATCTGCTTTAACTTTGCTGATGAAGTTTAAGGATTCTTTCATTTCAGGAATTTCTGATTCCAAATGTGAAATCGTCTCAGCCTCCCTGGGGCTCCATGAGACCCTAGTGAAAGTTACTTTCAATAGTTTAATTTACAAAAGGCATCCTTTCATATGTCTCTGGGCCCTCTGTACATCCTCCTTGAAGAAGTGTCTGTTCAGTTCCTTTGCCCATTTTTTAAAAAAATGGGGAGTGGAGTGGGGGATAATGGGAGAAAGAAGGGGAAGGGTCATCCAGGAACATGTATAAAGGATCCATGAATAAAGCCAAAGGTTTGTAGGATTGAGGGTGGGAGGTGGGCATGGGTGGGGCAGGGAAACTGGTGGCAGGAAAATGGAGACAACTGTACTAAACAACCACAAAAATAAAAAATAACTTTCAAAAAACACTTGAAAGCATATACAATATCTCAGTACCCTTCTCTCTCCCTCCGCATCTTTCTCGTCGTGCCTGCCCTTCCCTTTGTTGTCCCATTTGTGGTTCTGCACATCTTATCACATGTGGCTCCTCCCTCTGTCCTTCAGACAGGCATGAGAAGTACCTGGGGCCGCAGGGCGGGCAGAGGAGGCAGCGGGGAGGAAAGGGAGGAAAGGTGGGCGGGGTTATGTCAACAGGGTGCCCGTTCTCATTCTAAGGCCCATAAGCTATTAGACTTCTTTGTTTCCTTTTATTTCTGTTTTTAAAAAATCATTGTCACTCAGAATAGACTTCCTTTAGAATGTGATATGAAAGCACACTTCTAATGTGACTTTATTTTTTCTTTAGCACTTTCTGCTCAGGATCTCAGTCAATTATTCCAGGCTGAATCTGTGTTTATTTTTGTGTTGAGTAGTGAGGACTGGAAGGAAGGTTTGGAGATTACATAATGTGGAAGTTAATTTGTTAAAGGTTGATTTAGTTTACAAGTTTCATCATCTGCTCTGTTATAATTTCAACATCCGATAACTCTTTGAGTATGTACAGCTTTCCCATTTCTTGCAATATTGACAGAGATATGTGTGTTTACATCTCACTGTCTGACCCTCCTTTTAGAAGTGACAAATTGCAAGAAGCTTGGAATATGAAAGTGAAGAAATAAGTTTCTAGCCTATTAATTTGAGAACAAGTTGGAACACTTAAAAAGATCTGAGTGACTTTGTGGTAAATCAGTCACGGACACTAGAGTAAGTCATTTCCACTCCTACCACTGGTGTGGAATCATGTCAAATCCAGTGTGACCCAGTCAGGTAACAAAAGCAGGGAGCCCAAAGAGAATGAGAAATTTCCAGGAAAGCTCAGATATCTTTGCTTCTGACATTTTGGTCAGCCATCCTATCATTACCTAAAAGAAGCATAAGAGAGGTGAGTGTAGGATACAAAGCTTAGTATTTGATCAAATGACTGTGTTAAACCTGGAGTTCAAGCTAACAGATTCTTACAGATATAATTAATATTTTAAGGCCCATTTCCCATCAAGTGTTCTTCAAATAAGCAGTTACAAAGTTGCTGTTATTATGTGCTGCCATCTGGTGTCCATTCCGTAGAATGCAAAACTCCATAGATGCCTGTGGAGTTTTTTGTTGTGTTTTGTTTTGATTGTTTTTTTTTTTATGGTGGTTTTTGTTTCATGTTTTGTTGTTTGCTTGTCCTCGATTTTAGGTTTTTCCTCTTTTGGGGGGGTATTTCACCTTCACAACTCACAATTTGTTTCAGGAAAGTTCTGTGAAGTATCTCACCAATTGCATAAATTGTAAATCATTGTCCTTATTTGAATTTAGTTCATCTTCCTACTTGTAGTAAGCACCTTGTTCCCCATAGATGTGATTTGGTTTTTATCCAAAAAATTTTAAAATAAATGCCTGCAATTCTTGTATTTGCAGGCATTTACACCAAATCTCAGCATCAATACCTCACTTGACTGTTAACCATCTGCATTTGTGGGAGACTGGCTCTTCTGTCCTTATGACCTCTGGGTTACTGAAATGGGATATTTCTTGAGCTACACATCTTATTTAATCCTTAAGTCTATTGAACAGTTTGTTTTTTTCTTTCTGTGTGGAAAAATAGAAAAGATTGTCCTCAGATTTAAGATGAGGCATTAATTGGACTCCACCAGGATATAAGTTTACCTGTGAGCTGTAACAGGAAGGTAGAAATAAAAGGGCTTGCAATTCAGAATTGCAGGACACCCCAGGCTACTCCATGAAGGGACTTTCCTCCAAAAGAAAGGCATTCAATAATTGACAACAGTTCTGTATCTTCCTTTCTCAGAGCCCTTCGTGAGGCTCTGCATGCATCTAACTGAGGGAGAGCTGCGTGCTACCTGCTCTAGAAACAGTTGACGCAGCAGAGTGTGCGTGGCCTTGAAGGTTGAGGACATGTGGCCCGGATTTCATATTTATCACTTTTATGACCTTGGGCAGGCTGCAGCCTCACTAAGCTTCAGTTTTTTCATCTGTAAAATGGGGGTCTTTCCCACTTCCCAGTCTTGTTGGGAGGATTTGTCTCCATGTTTACTGCCTGTGTCCTCTGAGTTACAGGTAAAGTTCTTGAATTCTCTCTTATTTGACTTTATATACTCAGTCCTTGGAACTATGTCTGTCATGCAGTAGATGCTCAGTAGGTACTTGTGACTGGCTCATAGGTTAAATTACTTGATACATACAGAGCATCAGGTCAACTTAATGGCACATGTCCAAGAAGTCAAGAAGACATCTAGAAAGCTCAGGTGTTGACACTAGAATGATAAACTAGCAAAAAATACTAAACTGGAAGTGTTAGACAAGTTTTTTTTTGTTTTTTGGGCCTTTTTTAAATGCCAGAAATGACATGTCAAAACACCAAATAGCTAAGAAACAGAGAAAGCAAATGAAGGAAGTGGGTGCTTCTGTAGTTTTTATTAATAATAACAACCAACACACAGCAGGAAAAATCTAGATGTGTGACCCTTCTGAAATTTGAGAGCCCATATATATTTTTACTCATTAACTTTTAACAGGCACTTGTTAAATGTCAGATTTTGTGCCCAGAGTGAAAAAACTATGAGGTTAGGGATGATGTCTCTTTGGGGGAACTAGGAGAGAGCAGAGGGTCTTCCTTTCCATTCTGAAAACCACTTCTTCCTGGAAAGGTCTATTTTAAGAGTTTTATCAGATCCTGCTAAAGTCCCCTGTCCTGCCTAAGCCCTCAAAACCTGCAGAAATTACTTACTTTCCAAAATGTCTCCCAACATACTGAACAATTGTCATCTGTAAGGGTTTTGTTGCATACAGAATCCATGAAAGTCTCACGTCAGGGAAAATCCTTGCCAACTGGCCCCTTTTCACCCTCTCTCCAGAGTTGACAATGCTCTCAAAAGGCTCAGCACATTAAGAGTAATGGAGTTAAATTCTTCCACTGATACCCTGAACAATGAGCCAAACCTATCAGACAGGGAATGGACAGGACAGATATCGTAAGGGTGATTGATGGTCAAGTCACTAGAGTACTTCATTCAGAGAGGAGTTCCAATCTAAGCCACAGACTGAAAATTGCTCCTTTTAGGTGAATTCTCAGTCACTTCCCGACTAGAGGCTTTTGGCTCACTTGCTAGTTTCATGCCCCCCACTGAGTGCAGGTGAGAGGGTCCGCTCACCACAGAACACTCCCACGGCAGGAGAGAGGAGGCGTCCTGTCAGCAGCACACCTCTGCTTCTGGCTTCTCACAAGGGGTTGAAGGGCCCACCGTGTGGCTCTGTAAGTCAGTGCAACTTCTTAGGGAAGAGAAGAGTGGCGGGCCTTTGCCCAAATCTTCTAATTAGTGCCAGGTAAAACAGTTCATAGGAGATACTCCTGGCTCACCCCTCAGTATAAGCTATGAACACTCGCTTTTATAGGTTGAGAATTTTTATTAAAACTATGATGAAATCTGACATTGACAGTCTCTTTATCCGCGATTGTGCTGCTTAATCCTTAAAAAAAAAGGAGCATAAATTAGCAGACAGATGACTGAGTTGGAGAAACTAAGTTTGACTCTAAATCAAAGTGTGTGGCCCTAAGTTACCTAACTCTATGAACCTCATTTTCCACGTTGGTACCTTCAGCATCTTTTTTGTGAAGCTAAACCTCCACTAGACCATCAAACTTATGCTACATACTCAAAATAATTTATGCCAATTATCATTTTAAGGCAATGATAAAAATGAAGCATTTTATTCTTCCTTGAGAAACAAAATTGTTTTAAGCCAATTGGAAAAGTCTTTTCTCTTATTCTAACACCATAAAGACATCATTTGAAGTTTCTAAATTCAAAGCAAAATAGTACTGTATGCGAAGTGTCAGGACAATTCCTGTTACTAAAGTTTCAAGGCTGCATTGCTTACGCTCTTTGGCTTGTTCATCACATTCCCCTCACAGGGGACATTTCACAGCAGTTCAAAGTTCTAGCACAGAACCATGAGATAATTGAATTTCATGCAACTTTAGTTCTAACCAGTTGCAGTTCCAAGTTTAGGGAAGGGAAGGATAATGCCAGCAAGTCCTATAAACGGTCAACATCTGAAACAGATTCAAATCAGAACTATTTACCTAGGGCTTGCTATAGGCAGGAAGCAAAGGAGGTACAGTATCTCTCTGCCAGGACATGAGAAATACAGTTGGAGATACAAAAGGCAGCTAAATATGGGTTTCATCGTGTCTGAGGGTGTATCATACTCCATGTCATATGCAGTCAGAATAAGGTGTGGATATAAAAGATGCCCACACAAGAACACAAGTCCTTCTCTGTTCTCCGGCGGGGCCATCCTAATATTACAGAGTCATCCCAATATTTGGGGGCCTCAACTATGGCCTGAATAATGAGAAGGCTATGGCTGCTCTAACTCACTTGCTGCTGCTGCCACGTAAAAGGAGACATGGGCATGGGGGCTTTTTTCTTTTTTACCACCTTTTTCCTTGTTTGATTGAAAAAGTGACTCTCCATTTGAAGGAAAGTAGATTCAAGAATACAGTGCTCATAGTTGCATGTTGTAAAATACCCAGTGAGTTTTGTTTTCTGTTTGTCATGTTAATTTGTTTAACATGATGGTCTGTCATTAAGAAAGCTTCAGGTGTGCCAAGGCAACCTCATCTTGTTGCAAATATTAACTCTACTGAATCAAACTATCCTTCCAGTCAAACCCTAGATCACAAATATAAGAGGCAAGTGGAAATAAATCACACAAATATCGTAACTAGTCATTTTAAACATATTTTTGTGTAGTTTTCTGTTTCCTGAATAAAATTTTTGGTAAACTTATTTTTTAAAACAACTTTTGTAAAATGAATTCAACTATTTTGAAATGAGTAATAAACCAAGGCAAACTGTAGCAATATAATATAATGAATGAATGGAAACTAATTCTGATAAACACCAAGAAGTACAAAAGAAAATTTAAAGCTGAGATTTTATGACCTGAATTAATCATTGTTATATCCAGCTTTTTTCCCCCATGCCTGAATTCAGTCACTGACTCAGTGAATCGACATTCAGTGCCCCCATGCCCACTGTGCTAGGTGCTTGAGCTAATTCTGTAAAGATGAAGTGCTCCCTATCATTTCAGGCTCCTTACATATAGAAGTAAAATTTATAGAAATTATTTTTTTAATTTATCAAAAATACTATGTGAGGAAATTATAAAAGGCACATTGGAATATATAATATTCAAACCATCAATGAGTGAGAAATAATAATAAGAAGGGTCTCAAATGTGTAGGATGATCTCAGATAAATTGCACACAGCATAGTGTTACAAATTACATATTTTATTATGGTCTGCATTAAAACCTTCCCATATCAGTATTTTTTCTATAGCATGGGCTTAATTATTCCATTATATAAATCTGTTATGTGCATTTTATATATCAATTTCTTTTTTTAATATTTTAGGTAGAGAATTAAGAAATAATGGTGCACTTCATTCTTGTGCACACAAATCTTAACAACTTACAAGATGATTTCTTCAGGATAAGTTTAAATTCACAGGAATGGGTTTGTTTAGCCAAAACCTATACACACTTTTAAAGATTTTTTTAAAAAAACATTACCACCCTGGCTGGTGTGGCTCAGTCGAATGAGTGCTGTCCTGTGACCCAAAGGGTCCTTGGTTCAATTCCCAGTCAGGGAACATCCCTAGGTTGCAGGTCAGGGTCCCCAAAGGGGACGTGGGAGAGGCGCACCATACATTGATATTTCTCCCCCTCTCTTTCTCCTTCCCTTCCCCTCTCTAAAAAGAAATAAATAAAATCTTTTAAAAAAACCAAAACATTACCAAATTTACTCCCCCAAAGATGTGCTACTTTATATTCCCACCAAAATTGTATGGGAGAATAAATTTCTTCACAAGCTCAGCAACCCTTGGTATTATTCCTTCAAATTCTTGCCAGTGTGATTGGCAAAGAGGGAAAACATTTCACTCTTTTATTTGCATCTCTTTGATTTTTAGTGAAATTCAACATTAAAAATATTTTGAATTAGGCAGTGACACATTAGCTGTTTAGATTTTCAGACTCTGAAATACACTAAATCAATGATGAGAAGTAACAATCAAAGATGGGCTCTGAATCTATTTTTGCTTCCCTGTTTTTGGCTGGCTGTAGAGACATCCACTTTTTACGGAGTGCGTGTTCTATGGAAAAGGGGAGGGCGACAACTGGATTTTTAGCAGCTGAGAAGGATTTGGGGAAGACATACAAATTGTGAAAATTTACTATAAATGTCATGATCTTTAAAAATTACAGGATGTCTTTATTATTACCCAGATTCCATACCACCTATAGACTTTAATAAAGAAAACACTTTTAGAAATTCTAGTTAAAAATATAGTCTCTACTCAGTCCAAACGTTGCTCATACTATATCTATGAATAATTTCTTGAGTGATCATGTTTTTTTTTCCTTTTTATTTCCCCCAAGGAAAAACTGGTCTACTTCCTGGATTGTTCTTTCAAGTCGAAAAATTGAATTTTACAAAGAATCAAAGCAACAGGCTGTGTCTAATATGGTGGGTATTTCTCTGTTTCTACTATTATCATCTTAAAAATATTGTTGAATTAAAAGTTCGGGTTCAGCAAAAATCGCACTAAAGCCTCCAGCCCACCACCATTTGAAAGCAGAGGGAAGAAATGACTCAATAAACTTTTAATCAGATGAAGGGAAAATAGAACTTGGTTTCTGTTTTATTAAGTTATGCATTTGGAGAATAATCTCAAAATAAGATGAATGGCGAGCCGCTATCTAGCAATACGAAGGTAACATTTTAAATTAAGGTGCCATTTTATAAATGCTTTATTCTTATTTATGAAATGATCACTAAATGCAGCTACTTGCTCAAATAATGTATTATAAAGTATGTTATAAAATGCATTAGTAATAAATGCTTAAAGGATGAGACTATGGGAAGCTGTTTTAAAGAATATTATAAGACGTAAATCGTACTAAACCATGTATGTGCATCTTTAATACATGAATTTAAGTTGTTATCTAGCATGCTATAAAGTGCCTCACACATTAATAAATAATAATAAACTGTTTATAAGTGGCACCTTAATTTAGGGTGCTACCAATGAGGAAACCCTCTAAGTTAACAAAGTGATTTTTTATCTTAGTCTAGCTGTGACATTCACTCTATCTGGCTAACCTTTCTGAATATATCTATGACTCCATCTAATGGAGCTAATACAATTTCTGTATCCTATAGTTATTACAAAGTGAAATTTGTAGGGGGTCTATTGTACCTGGGGGAGGCCCTCACACATGCCCCCAGAGGTTTGGCAGTGGTGTTAAGTCGGAGCAATTTTGAGTTGGTCAGTGGGGCAGTCCAGGCTCCAAACCCTGCTGCCGGAACAGCAGAGCTGCCACAGGATGTAGGAGAGATAGTGGGCAGGCAGCATATCTGACAGCCTCCTGATTAGGAAGGACTGCAGGCAGGAACCAACCTGCCATGCCCCATCCGCCTGATGGGAGGCAGTGAAAGGGTAGCCTGGCAGGAGTTAACCACAATGAACTAATTTGTATTTGGCAGGTAATAAAACGATGGAAAGTTCTTTGCTTTCGAGCCACTAGTTGTGTATGCTATGTAATCCTCTTTGAATAGGAAATAGAAAATCATTTTCTAGGAGATGTTTTTTAAAGAAGGTTTTAGTAAGAACAAAAGGTAGCATTTGGCTTGCTCCTGATAATTGCAATAGTCTTCATCCCCAAGTGGTTTGCTGATTTTGGAGTCTTGGTGCAGTCCAATCTGTAAACTAATTAGGAATAAATTAAAAATATATCTCAGGCCTTTGTATTTTTAATTTAAACTGCCTGAGAAATTTGTTTTAGGGTTTTGTTTTGTTTTTAATTTTTGGCTACAGTAGGGTTGAGATAATCATTTTAAGAAAAATAAAGTACCCCCACAGGCTAGGCACAAAACAGCTCCCATCCACTCTCTGGTCCTTTGTCTTCCCCTGAATGAGTTCTAAGGGGTAAGGAGGACAGTGAGGGAGGAGGGGCACTGGCCTGACTCAGTTTGACTGCTGAGAAGATGATCTTCGTCCTGCTGGACAAGAAGAATTCCATTGGCATAGAGTTCGTGTGAATGTGCTGGGAAAATAGGAGAGATTTGATTCCAAATTAAAGCATTTGGTTTATTTTTATTACTTTAATCTCCTTGTACCAGGAGATAAAATTATCAGTTGTTTAATTTTACACAGATAAAAGAGAGCTCCCTTTTAGATATAGGCAAAACTTATGTCAGCTTACTAGTTGCATGCCTCCAGTTCAACCTTCAGAACTGTTGTAAATTGGCAATAGATTTTACTCTTAGAAGAAATTTGTTAACAGTTTTTTTTGTTTATTTGGGTTTTTTTTTGCAGTCCCTCTTTGTTACTTCTGGCCCCATTTTCAATGTTCTTACGGTTTCTCCCAAGCATTCATTGTCTTCAAAGTGAATTCAGGGCAGAAACTAAGTAACTGTGTTTTGCAGTAACAGGGAAGAGAATTACAGATTCATGTTTGTACTGCATGAATTGTCTTCTAGTCAACTTCTTGGATACATTTCTAACCAAGTATTAAAGGCCTATGGGGTAGCCTACATTTACCAGTTCCAGTCTCAGAAAAATGATATGATGATTGCCAGGCCTTGATTAAAGTTGCTGTGGTTTAATTTTGAAAGATTTATGTCCTAATTTCTGAATTTTTCTTGTACTCCCTAACACATGTCCAGGTATTTTTCAGTCTGTCATTTCCTCCGAAGGGTCAGTAGAAACTGCCTGAGTGCAGAATGTGGTCTGAGGAAGTAAATGGCATTTTAATCTTTTCAGAAATGCTTTTTGAATGTTAATACGTGGTGAGACAAAGCAACAAAGTAGCCAGGAGCAGGGCTTTGAAGTTCAACCACAGGGAACATCATTTTACTTTTGGCCATTAGGAGCTGACAGTTACTCAACTTTTTTGAGCTTTGGAATGCTCATCTGTAAAATGGGGAGAGAGTTAACTGCCAGTAGGATTAGTAAGGAATGGAATTAATTAATAAAACCACATAGTAGCTGTAAAATACTTATTAAATCCTATTATAATGTAATCTATTAAATATATATATATTTATGATATTCTGTAGTACATGATCTAGAGTACAATTACAAGGTACTGTTCTCCTATGTTAGCTTTGTAATTGAACAGATTCAACACATGTAGAAGAGAAAATATATTATTTCAAGTTACACAGTCTGTACGTCCTCCAGGAAGAGAAATATATATATTCATAGCAGCATAAAATGTTTTGTCTGAGCACTGAATAATTCTGATAATGAAGCCATCTCCCCGTTTGGGTTTTAGGTATAACCTCCTGTATGTCGTTACACATTTCCCTCCACTAGCTCTTACCCCCGAAGGCTTTCACATTTAATACAGCATGTCACAAAATGGCGTGGCTGATGCCATATTCCATGTTTAAGTTCATAAGCAAGTCACATTTTTTCCCCCAAAGTTGTTTTCCCCTGAAAATAGACACAGAATCATTTCACTGCTCTTTGTCAATTAGAGATTCTTAGGCTCTGGGTCCTCGGCCACCTATTGAAGGGAAAGGAGAATTGACCTATCTTTTTAAATTTTGTTTGTTTTCAACAAAAATATTAAACAGTAACTTACCACCTACTGCCCCTGTCACTTTCTAACAGAAAAAGGACGTTATAAAATACCCCAGTCCCAAACTGAGTTAGCATAAAACCTCAGAATGAAGGACGGTCTTCAGCAGAACAGGAAAACTGTCCCCACTGCGTGTGCATTCGCATGGTTCCTGCGTAGTTGGCCCCAGCCCAGGGAAAGCTGGTCCCGGCCGCTGGAGCTCCGGGGGGAGGAGCGCATCGGGACCACCTGTGTCCCTGATCTGGGTGTGCGGGACCGTGCAGGAAAGGATAGTGTTTACGTTCGCACCGATTTTGATACATTCTGATCTTTAACTCAGTTTAAAATGTCTGAATCTTGTCATTGGAAAGCAATACAGAAACCATCTTCAGTAAAATGTGTTATATATATGTATATATATAATTACTCACCAAACTCTACATCACCACCCCCCAAGTCAGCACAGAGACCCTGCCAGCCCTCCAGCAACCCTCTGCCCTGCCCTTTGCCCCTGTGTCCTCTCAGCCTCTTCCACTGCCACAGAGTTAAACTGCGGTTTAGTCATTATTTCATTATCTTTCATTATTTTTCCACCTGTATCTATAACTCTAAAGTATAGTTTAATTTGTCGGGTTTTGAATGTATATAAATGGACTCACAGTGCATGTTTCTTTCAGTTTTGGGGTTTTTTTCCCTCAATATGTCTTGCTTTTTCTTTCCTTTCATTATTCTGTATTTTTCTCCATGTTGGGAGCGGCGCACTTTCTTTGTTATTCTGATAGTGGCTTACTGAAATTACAACAATGAGACTTATCAAAGGCTGAAGCTCATCAAATCTTTCACCTTCTTTCAAATATTACCTTAGAGTATGTTTAGTCTATTTATTTCCTTCCCAATGTATATGCATTTGCTGTCTAGTATTTTAATTTTATTTTTTAACAACACTAGACATTATTTATTCTGTTTTATAGAGTCAATGTTGGTTTCCATTTGTTCAATATTTACCATGTTCTTTGCTATTTATTTCTTCCCGCATCTTAGACCTTCCTTTTAGGATCACTTTTCCTTCTGTTTGAAGTGTATTCTGAGAAATTCCTGTAGTAAGGGTCTTATGGTGACAATCTGTCTCAGTGTCTGCTCGTTTCAAAATGCCTCTATTTCTCCCTCATTCTGGAAATATATATTCTCTCTGTACATAGAATTTTCACTGGGCAGTTATTTTCTTTTGGCATGACAAAGATATCATCCCACTGTTCTCTTTTTTCTTTTTCTTTTTTTTTGAAGTTTGATGTTTGTTCTTATTTATTTGTCACTCTTAGAACAATCTCATTTTGGGGTGGACTCAAACTTAGAAGTAGAACCTCTGAGAGAAGACAACCTATGTCCCTTGGTAGTCTGTTCCTGGCATTTTTCTTCCGCCTCTTTTATTCTCTTAGCCCAAACTTTAGCATATTCTGTGGCCTCTTCCTTCTTTTTCTTAGCGTGTTGTTTCTTCAGATCAATGTGCTGTTTGTGTGGCTGGACACGTGGAGTTACAAGACACAGGTGCTTCAGTCCTAGGTTTCTTATCTGCTTTGTTTAGGAGATTTCTCACAGCATGTTGGCAGGCATCTTCTTTAAAGAGACTGAAAAGTTTGTGAATTCTTCTAGCTCTTTTGGACCCCAGGCATCGAGGCACAGTAGCATCAAAGAGACCAGGAATATCTTTCTCCCCTTTTTTACAATGACCAACTTGAGAACCCTGAGACTGGCATCCACAGTGCAGCCCTGAACAGAATTGTGCTCGCTCTCTCCAGTCCTCATTGGTCTGTAACAGGAATGCCCTTTACTCAGCAGCAGACAGACACGACCGTGGGTCTAGACACCCACTTCCACTTCATGGGGAAACCTTGTTTATCATTTCCACCATGGATTCAAACCACATAACCCTTTTGTTCTTCACCCAGAGCATCAGCAGCAACCACTGTAGTCATATGCTGCTCAAAAAAGGTAGGAAGTTCATGTTCATTGTCTTTGTCAATGAGTTCTGGCAGCCAGTGTCTGGAAAAGAGATGTTCAGCTTCATCCTGACGCAGCCCACTGCCTCCAAGGCACCACATGAAAGAGCTCCACTGTTTTATGTCACCTGTTACTGCGATCAAGAAGCTACCTGTTAGTATGGAATTTTCTAAGAAAACTAAAAATGAACGTACCTTTTGACCCAGCAATTCCACTCTTGGGAGTATATCCTAAGAACCCTGAAACACCAATCCAAAAGAACCTATGCATCCCAATGTTCATAGCAGCACAATTTACGATAGCCAAGAGTTGGAAGCAGCCTAGATGCCCATCGGTAAATGACTGGATCAAAAAACTATGGTACATTTACACAATGGAATTCTATGCTGCAGAAAGGAAGAAGGAACTACTACCCTTTGCAACATCATGGATGGAACTGGAAAACATTATGCTGAGTGAAATAAGCCAGGCGGTGAAAGACAAATATCATATGATCTCACCATTAACAGGAATCTAAACAAACCAAACAAGCAAGCAAAATACAACCAATGACACTCAAATATGGAACAGGCTGTCAGGGCCCAGAGGGGAGAGGGGAGAGAATCATAGGGGAAAAGGGAATGGACTCACATGAACAAGTATAAAAGACACATGGACAATAACTAAGGGTGGGGGGTGGAAAGGGGAGGGAGGCGGGGAGCATGGGGTGGGGGGCGGGCAGGGTTGGGATTATAAGACAGAAACCTGTACTTGAACAAGAATTAAATAAAAATTATATTAAAAAAAAAAAAGAAGCTACCTGTTAGCCCAACTGCTGTTCTCTGGCTGCTCGTCGTATTTTTCATTACTTCTGTTTGTTCACAGTTTCACCACAATGTATCTAGATGCCAATTTCTTTTTACTTTCCCTGTCTGGATTTTTGGGCCTCCTGAAATTATTTATAACTGTCATTAATATATGTTAGAAAATTTCTAGATACTCTCTTTTCAAATGTAGCTTCTTTTATATTCTCCCTCTATTTTCTTCTAAGCCTCTAGTTAAACTGTTTTCTCACTCTGTCCTTCATATGTTTTTCATTCTTCTTTTTTCCTGTGTGTCTTTCTGAACCGCATTCTGAACAACTTTTCTTGATTTATATTCTAATTGTTTAATTCATTTCCCTTTTGTGAGACACGTCGTTTTCATTTCAAGGATTGTAATTTTCATTTCTAGAAGTTTCTTTTTAAAGTTATTCTGTCATTTGTTATATAGTTGATCCTGCACATATTTTCAAGACCCTGTTTTATCTTGTTAAAATTGTTTTCTATTCTCTGCTTGTGATTCTAACACCAGAAGTTTGCATCAGTCTCTTTCTGCTCATTCTCACTCATGCTACTTTGCTTCCTTTATGTCTGGTCATCTTTGCCTGTGTGCTAATCATTGTTATTGAAATACCGTGGGAGGTTTTCTGAGACTTACAATAAATGTCCTACTTCAGGCTCTTTTGCATTTTTCTCAAAGGGTCTTCTGGGACACTCCCAGTGACCAATAAGCTCAATTTAGATTAACAGTTTAAAATCCTTAGAGTATTATGTACATTCTGTGGGGTGTATAGCTAGTTGTACATAATATGAGGTATGTAGCTACAACCCTCAGAGACAGAATTAGTCTTGACTCTCTTTTTTTCTTCTCTCACATTTCTCAAATACAAAGACAGTCTTCTTTATAATCTCCAAGTTCGGATTAGAGAAAAGCAACACATTTAATATTGGTTCTTTTTTATCTTTTCTCAAGACCCCAGACAACCTCTTTTCCATTATTCTGTGAGGTCAGTTGACCAAAGTTCAAGTGTATAGGACAAGCAGATGCCCTCAGGCAAAGTGCAGCCATGTTCATTTGATATTTACTCTCTCTCTCTGGGTTTAGAGTCCTACCTCCAAAAGACATAATCCTACTATCTTTTCAGCATTTTTGTTCTTTTAGGTAATAAAAAATTATCCAGCATTTTTCATTGCTTTTAGTTGGTGTTGATCCAATAACATAGTTTCTCATTACAATCTACTTCACTTTCATTTAAATATGCATTTGGTTAATCAAGTTTGTGCTATTTATATAAACCTTGGTAGGAAAAGGCTTCATTAGAACATGTATTGAAATCCTACAATGAACAGCTTGCTCGTTAGGGCTACATATAAGGCATAGAGATATAATCAGGAATAATCAAGATACAGTCTTTGCTTATAACATTTCTGCCAAAAAATAGGGTGAGCTGAAATAAGAAACATAGAAGAGCTTGTTTGCTTGTTTGCTTGTTTGTTTAATAGAGATTTAAAGGAGAGAGCACTCACATCTGTGAAGATTTGAATTGGGCCTTACAGGATTGTTATAATTTCAATACCAGGAGATTTGTAAATAAGGAATTTCAGTGGAGTAAAAAATATAAACAATTGTATGAAACTGAGAGTGGACAAGGTCTCTGAGCTAAAAGAGAAATAAGTTTATTTTCAGATTTGTTGGAAAATAAGAGAAAAGAACAGGATTGAAAGGAGTGCCATGGGCTAGTATTTGCTACCAGCAACAAATCTTCAATAAGGTGTATTCATGCCCCGGACACCTTCCCCTAGAATAATCTACCATAGCGATTCTTTAAACAAATATATACTGAACAACAGTATGACTCAGGTGTTATGTGTCTTAAAAGAACAAGGCCCACCATGGGAAAAATTCAAGAGAGGAAGTTGATTCATCTAGGATCAAGGCTTCATCTCATTTAGATCAAGAGCAAAACTGTTATGTGAAAAACACCTACAATATGATTTCTTTCATATGGTGCTAGAGAAGTCCTAAAAAAGCAAAGTTGTTAATTGGGCTTGTCCTCTAAGGCCTTTCCTCACACACTTTGCATTTTTCAGATACATGTACCTATTTCAGTTTTAGTGACATATTTCCAAGGCTCCATCCAGCACTTCAGTTGCAACTTGCCTCCCAGGTGCCTGCTATGCTTTGTGATTTTAGAGCTTCTGTTTGATATGGAGTTGACCCTTGACTCTAGACATAGATATAGTCAAAAAAATGGGAAAGAAACTGTAATTTGGACCACCTATTCATTTATCTATCATATGAGTAACTAATAACTCCTAACTGATGTCACACAATGTGTTTTTAAACACTGGAGATACCCAGATGAATAATATATGATTTCTGCTCTCAAGGTGTTTTATTATAAGTCTACATTTGATTCTGTCTATTCTGTAGAAAAATATTAAAAAGTGATAAAAATACAAGAAAACATACTGGGGATCCATGTATTTATATGTAGCTCATCCTTTAAAGAAATGGACTGTTGTTTTAAGTAATTTTCAGCCTATGTGTCTCTCCATTCACTCACTCTGCAAATATCACTGAGAGTCGTGGATGTTCAAGCCACTCTACTAGGTGTTTTAAAAGATACAAAAAAATGAATCAAAATTTCCCCTTGAGAGTCTAGAAAGAAATAGAAAGCATGTTCCTGAATCAAGTGATTTTATTAAAAAATGGACATTGACAAGCAAGCAAGCAAGCAAAATATAACTAAAGACACTGAAATAGAGAACAGGCTGACAGTGACCAGAGAGGAGAGGGGAGGGAATTTCAGGGGAAATAGGGGAGGGATTTAGAGGAACATATATAAAGGATACATGGTCAACAACTGAGAAGGGTGGAAATGGGAGGGAGAGGGGAGCACGGAGGGTGGGATGGGATGGGAGTAATAGACAGAAAACAGTACTTGAAAAATAATTAAATAAATTAAAAAAATAAAAAAAAAACAAATTAAAAAATGGACATTGATAGTTGCTCTAAAATGGCAAGAACAGGGGCACAGGTAAGTTTTATCATAACTCAGAGGGGAGAGAGTTTGCTTCCAGCTGAAAAGGATCTGAAATAGAGACAGAGAGGAAGTGATAGTTGAATATGTTTTTGAAGAATGAATTGGATTTTAATGCAGAAATAGGGGGGCATTCTATGCAGAAATAGGGGAGTAAGCAATGATAAAATATGGGAAATCAATTCCTATATTTATTTGTTTATTTTACAGCTATGTGTTGATCTCTTGTCTTGTCCACTGCACTGTGGTGATAGTCGTTGCCCTTGAGGTCTAGGGTGGATGTGTTCCAGTCCAGGCAATTTTGTGTGTCTTCTAAAAGTTGCATGGGCACACTGGCAGTAAGGGACTGCCTCAAAATAAGTTGAGGAACAGCACTGTGGAACAGCAAGCACTTTAATTTGGTCAGAAAGTCACTGTGGAACCAGCTTATGGAAGACCTTGAGCAGGATTGTGAGAAGAGATTTCTTCTGTAGGCACTATGAAGCCCATTGTAGTCAATACTCAATATCCTAAAATTAAGAGGGATTTGGAGTTTTCAGAGACAGGTTTGGGGAATTGAGATTTTTTTTCTAACTTTAATGAAAAGAAGATATGACTTGTTAAATTGTCCAAAATAATAAATTCTAAAAATCTGTGGAAGTAGCTAAGAAAAATAAGACCTCTACTCTTACTGGGAAAAAAAAAGGCAATGCAGTTAAGTTTGTCATCCTTATGGCCTGATACTTATAGTAAATCACAAGGCATCTTCTCGTTCAGAAAAAAAATCTGGTAGTCTCATATGCCTTTGACTTTTCAACATATAGTCATTTCTAAACAAGGTGTAGTACAAAGAAAGCAAGCTGGGCAATTTATCTAAAAACTAAAAATGTACTATCCCAAGAACGTGGGTGCATCTGCTCATCAGTGAGCACCAGTAGCAGACCTGGAAGCGTTTTCATGTGATCAGTTCAGCTTTGCAACCTACTAGAGTAAACACAGTGTGCAAAGTCCATTTCTAGTTTAACAAATATCTCTTGTCTCCACAGCCACCAAACATCAGACCAAATACACCTCATTCTCACTTGTTAACTGTTTCTATTTTATTTCTCAGAGTGATCTCGGAAAACTTAGCATCACTTTTAATATAAATTCAAAAGCATTATAGACATTAAGAGAATATTTATTGCCTGAAATTCAATGGTTCTGAAGTCAGTGTGTTCAATATGGAGCTTATATGTTAATTTGTATGTAACTTTTTGCTACTTTTATGTTTTTTACTTTACATTTCACTAATACTTTTAGTCAGAGGCAAACACTGGCAAATTTTTCTTCAAGTGATAGAAAACTTTTTTCAAGGCATTTAATAAATTATTAATTTTTCAAATTTTTATTCAATTCATTCAGCCATAACCTTGAGAGCAAAAAAATAGTAATATCAAAAGTGTCATTGAAGTAATTTGTTTACTTTTTTAGTATTATTTACTTGCAATGTAAATAATGAACACAAGAATTAATTAAATAATATGATACACTGATGTTCATTCACTGTGTATGACTTTAATAAAGAAATGGACTTATTTATGGGAGTAAAATGATGTGATTTAGCAAAATGATGAAAATAGTTTCAATCAGAAAGCTATTCATGAATTATTGAGTATTCTGTGTAAAATGAATACGGAATGATTTTATGTCTGTAAAATGAGTGTTGAGCTCTTATTCAAATGCCTGCTCAGAAAGATCATTAAAAAAGTGGAAGGACAAACAATAGATCTGTCAACCTTAGCCTAATTCAGACATTTTAAAATTCTCTTTGTATTTTAACTTTCATAATAATGATGTTCTGGCAAAATCAGCATGGTATCCATTGGGCAGCTTATTGGTGTAGTCATGCCTTGCACTATCGCACAGTCTCACCACACATTTAACAATTAGAAAAAACTAGCAGTTGGAAATCTGGAAACAAGCAAAAGGACAAGCAGATATAGTATTTTGTTAACATAAACTTGCTAAGGAAAAAATGAAATCAAATGATCAATATTACTATAAATGAAGCCATGTTCTCTGGTTATAATTTCCTGAAGATTTGGCCATTAACAACAATGAATTTTGTGTCTTACATAATTTTTAATAACCACAAAAATCTATGGAATTGATAGGATGCTTTATAAATGGATAACAGCTTATTGTCCAATAAACCTTACCTTAGGCTGTCAGAAAACTATTTTAATCATGAAGCTTGACTCTCTGTGGTTTGTCATTTTTGTCAATTCAGTGCATCTGATTTAGAGCTTACATTTCTCTAAGACAAAAATAGACTTTGACTCCATAGTGCACTTTTTAATTTACTGAATATATATATATTCATTTATATATATATATACATTTAGTTATAGATATATAAATATATATACATTTGACTTATATATATATGTAACTTTGACTATATATACATATATATAACTATATAACTATATAACTATATATATATATATAACTTTGACTCCATAGTGCACTTTTTAATTTACTATAATTTACTAAATATATATTTATATATATATATATATATTTAGTTTTTCTTAAAAATTCACTACTAAATTGAGATGTGCTAGAAAGTAATATACCTTATTAGGTAGAAATAGGGGTTTCAAAGTCAGACTACCTGGATTAGGAATCACAGGTTTACATTTTTTTTTGTTGCTGTAATCCTTGAAGATCTTGACTAAAGTATAGGTTAATAAAAGTAGGTATGTCAGAGACTTCTGGCCAAGATGGATGCACAGGTAGACACGTTTTGCCTCCTGACACAGCCATAAGAAGGGTCACAACAACCTTAAAGCAAAAAAAAACCAACTAGAACTACCAGAAAGTTGAACTGTGTAGAAGTCTGATGACCAAGGATTTAAAGAAGGAATATTTATCCAGATGGGTAGGAGGGGCAGAGACAGGGAGCGAGGGTGGAGAGGACGTAGTGTGTTGGTGGCAAGGTTGTGGCTTGAGGAATGGGCCATCCCACATTCACATGTGGCAGATAAAAACCTGGAGGGACACCTCAGGAGCAAAAAGTCACAGCCCCAGGCCACACAGCACAACCCAGGATTCCAGCATCAGGAAAACAAAGTTTCTCATGGCTTCTGGCTAAAGGAAACTGGTGGTGGTTGGGGCAGCAGAAGAAACTGCTGGTCACTCAGGAGAGTTTGTTGAAAGGGCTCCCACAGTCCTAGAATATACGCAAACCCACCCACTTTGGGAACTACCACCAGGGCAACAGCTAGAGGGGCGCCAGTCACACATGGGAAGTGGGTGAAGTGACTCGAAATGAGGCGAGTGCTGAGCAAATGGCATTGTTCCCTCTCTGACCGCCTCCCCCCCCACACACACACACACAAACACAGCACCACAAAGCAGGAAAGCATGTTTTCTACCCAGGCAAATTCTTAAGGCTCCTCCCCTTATAACATAACAGTGTCAAATCAGCTTTATCTAGTACACAGAATCAAACATAGGGAGGCTGCCAAATTGAGCAGACAAAGAAATATGGCCCAAATAAAAGAACAGATCAAACTCCAGACAAAGAACTGAGCAAAATGGAGACGAACCATCTATCAGAGGCAGAGTTCAAAACACTGGTGACAAGAATGCTCGGAGAACTCATTGAGTAAGGCAAACAAATAAGGGGAGAAATGAAGGCTACACTAAGTGAAAGGGAAAAAATCCACAGAGAACCAACAGTGAAAGCAAGGAAACCAGGGTTCAAGTCAACGATTTGGAATGTAAGGAAGAAATAAACAGTCAACCAGTACAGAATGAAGAAACAAAAATTTGAAAAAAAAATCAAAGAGAATATAAGAAGACTCTGGGACATTTCCAAAAGGGCCATCATCTGAAACATGAGGATGCCAGAAGGAGAAGAGAAAGAACAAGAAATTGAAAACTCATTTGAAAAAGTAATGAAAGAAAACTTCCCTAATTTGGTGAAGAAAATAGATATACAAGTCCAGGAGACACAAAGAGTCCCAAATAAGTTGGACCCAAAGAGGACCACACCAAGACACATCATAATTCAAATGCCAGAGATTGAAGGTAAAGAATCTTAAAGCAGCAAGAAAAAAGCAGTGAATTACCTGCAAAGCAGTTTCCATAAGACTATCAGCCAATTTCTCACAAGAAACTCTGAAGGCTAGAAGGGACTGGCAAGAAGTATTCAAAGTGATGAAAAGCAGGGACCTACAACCTAGATTACTCTATCCTGCAAAGCTATCGTTTAGAATGGGAGGGCAGATAAAGTGTTTCCAAGATAAAGTAAAACTAAAGGAGTTCATCATCACCAAATCCTATTACATGAAATATTAAAGGGACTCATTTAAGAAAAAGGAGATGGTCAAAACTATGAACACATTGTCTGAGTGTAAAAAAAAACTATGAACATTAAAATGACAACAAACTCACAACTATCAATAACTGATTCTTAAAAACAAAGACAAACTAAGGAAACAACTAGAACAGGAACAGAATCATAGGTATAGAGATCATAAGGAGAGTTACCAGTGGGGAAGGAAAAGGAGAAGAATGGAGGAAAAGATGAAGGGATTAAGAAGTATAATTATGAGGTACAAGAATGACAGGGGGTTGTTACGAATCGTAGAGGGAATGGAGAAACCAGACAACATATGCATGACACAGTGACATGAGGGGTGGGGGGGGGTTGCAGGAGTGAAAGAGGGTGCCAGGCAGAGGGGGGTCCAGGGGAAACACTGAGACAACTGTAATGGCATAATCAATAAGATACAGTTAAAACAGAGCTGCTACATCACATATCTGTTGTGAGATTACATGAGAAAATTGATGTAACGTGCCTTGCACATAGCAAATATAACAAATCTCAACTATATTATCACAGTTATTATTACTACATGAAACGAGTATAGTGGTTAGGATAACAAGTTTTACAACTAGGTAGGATTTGGAATTCAAATAGCCAAATTTCCATTTAATAGTGGTATATTTAAATCTCTTGTTTTTGTTGTTATTTTTAACAATAACACAGACTTGTCAGGTAAGAGAACACTGCCTGCCACCCAAATACAATCTAAAATTTTTGCAGAACCACATTTCTTACCCACACCCCAGTCCAAATCTGATATTCCCGGTCAGCTTTCTGCTACATGGTGCTTCTCCAGGTTTGGGGTTCTGCTACGCGATAGTGTCAGATGAGGGAAAACTAAAGAGAGCATGATGAGGTCTGCAAGCTCTTTAAAATTGTAAGTCCCGAAGTGTCCCACGTTGCCTTTATTCACATTTCAATGATGAATGTGAGTCATGTGGCCATGCTGATGCAACTCATGCAGGAAAAATACAGGGTCTCTAACTGGAGAGTTGCTCTGCAATGATAGCTCCAGACTCCTGAAGATGGCACTCAGCACACCTTTGGTGGAGAGCACCCACCTCTGCCACAAGGAAAATAACATTGTCTCAGCCCCCATTTCCTAGAAAACAAAGCCTGAATTAAGCATCCACGCTTTATTTGGGAGGCATGAATTTAGGACACAGAGAGTGAAGTAAGGCATGGGATGATGGGAAGCAGTGGAGGGGCTGGGTTACCCTGCTGGCTACTGCTCTGCAGTGAGTCTCAGAGACACAGAGCACCACTGAGAAGAGCAGAGGGAGAAGAAGAATTTATCTGCCATGTTTCTTCCTGTCCCCTGCTTCCTTTTGGCTAAAGTTTACCATCCAGTCTTCACTGCCTTCATTGTGTAGACCCCAGGTACACCCTTGGATGGCTACTCAGCAACTCAGATCTCACACTCCATATAGAGGCATTTCATCCAAATGTGGAAGTGGTTGGGGAGCCAAAGGCCTGTCTACCCTCTAGCAGCCAAGAGGAGAGCGCTTAGCATTCCATGAAGGTGACTGGCTGGTCATCCTCAGGAAATGGGACCGTATGGGTTCATTCAGCACTGGTCAACTATGGGGACAGCTGAGTGGGACTGCATGGAGACGGGTTGAAGGAGAGATTGTTCAAGGGGTACTTCAGGCATCAAAAATGTGCCCAGGCAACTCATCTTGCAGAATAAATAGGTTTTTATGCAATATATATGTAAGACAACATCAGTATACAACAAAACTAGACTAAATAGAAGCTATACTGTTTATTCTAGCAAGATTCTGATTCAGCAATAAATGCAATAGATGTTCATTTCTTGAAAAGGAGAGAATAGTTTCTCCTTAAAATAAACAATCAGACAAACCTCAAACCCAAACACATAATATTCTCATGCCCTAAATCACTAACAAAGATTTGCTTTTCTGAAAGCTGGTTTGATTTGGTCTTGTTATATACTGAGAAATTTTACTGTAGAAACAATTGCAGTTATTATTAACATCATTTATATTCATATATGTGAAACCCACATCTTACAATCAAAATATCCTCTTCTATCTTGACAGTGGACATACTTTAGACATTAATAAGATCAGGTATTCTTCATCACTCTTTCCTAAATCATCTTTCGCAAATGAGAATTTATAAGTGAGTTTTATCCTCCTCCGTGAATGATTTTCCAGAATCAAACTGGTTATGTGCTAAAATTTAGTTTCTCTAAATAGATTTTATGTTTTGTGTTTCAGACTGATAAGGACAGTCTGAGTCTTTATTCTGGAATACCAATTAATCCTAAATAAAAAACGATAGCTAATATCCTGTTTCATAAATTTTGAGCCTTGTCTTTATTTTTTAACCATATCTAGCAATAATGATATGATAACTCAGTGACGTGTTGCTCACACACATGTCTGATCTTCATTGTGGAAAATATCATCAGGCAGAAAGAGCATCTGGCCTTCCATACTTTCTTAATATACACAAAAAGGCCCCACATATTCCATAAAAATGGGAAACTTAATCCCAAAGGTTTAATCTAAGTCAGGGAAAACTATATTATCGAAAGAATACCCTGTCAGCTATTATTGGGAAATGATAAAGATGGACTAAGAGAATAATAAAAATCAGAAGTGGACAAGACCTAGGATCAATTTTTAATGACTCCACATCATTCCAACAAAGAGGCTTTTATGTTTTGTTGTCCAGAAGCAGTAACTTTTAAATAATTCCATTTAAATATTTTAAAATCAGTCATTTATATTTTAAGTTTACCACCAGATGAGATATGATATGCACACTCTTAGGTTTAAATTCTTATTTAGTCAATTTTTTAAAAAGATACCTTTATAATGATGTACAATATAATCCATTGGCATGGTGTAGTTCATTAGCAGACTTTTGTGTTTTATATTTTATAGCTGTAGAATCAGAAATATATTTTCTATTAAAGGATTCTTCAATTTCAGGCTTCTGGAATAAAATCCTGATTATTTCCAAATAAATTTTATGACTTCTCTGAATAACTTATCCCAATGTTTGGCAATGCCTGAACACTGAAAATGTTCCCTTACAGTGAAGCTTGGTCCCTAAGGTTGTTCTTCAAGCCTAGGTCTTTCTGCTTTAGTCTTGTAAAAGTGAACTATTGATTAGGATTATTTATTACTGTAGTCCTATATCTTTTTATTTTATTTTTCTTCATGAAGCCAATATATTTATTTGCTTGAAATTTATTCAAGCCAATCTAGCTTTTTCTGGAACAATTCTGAATTCACCCCAAGCCTCTATTATTTGTTCTGATGGTGCCATGTAAGTTCACTTTCTATCAAAAAATCAGTATAAATTGAAATATTGTACCTTTACTTCCTATGTATTGCTCATTTTGTAAGCTATCCCTCTTGGGTGTATTATTTAGTTTTACTTATTACTACATTAAAATGAATCGGGAAATTTTCCATTGTTACCTTCATGCAGTGCATAAACTCATTCGTCAGTTAACAAATACATGTTGAGTACTTATTTTGAGCCACTTTGCTAGATTTGGGGAAAATAAAGAAGTATTATGTAAACTTAGCTTATTCCTTGATTGTACAGCTGAAGAAAAGAAACACACCAAGAAAAAGAGTTGTGATGTCTAGATAACAAAAATCATTATAACAAAGTGTGTTTCAGGATAGGGGAAATGGTGGGAAGGAGTGAGTAACTGTGCTCACAGAGGCAAAGGAGGGCCTCATGGAGATTACTTCGGAGTTAAATTATGAAAACCAGCAGGAGTGGCACAAATGGCAAGCAAGGAAAGTGGATGGAAGAGAGATAAGTGTGTCCCAGTTAAAAAGTTGTGCGTGCACACCTATATGCCCATGTATGAAGTAGCGAAAGTGCTGCAGTTTGGAAATGGCCATCAGTCTAGCAGAGCCAGTGTGCAGAAGAACGGGGTAATGGGCAGACTGGGGAAGAGTGTTTGGGGGATTGTGAAAAGGTACCTGTGCTCCCAACTAAGGGGATTTATACATTATCCTGTAGATGATAAGTTTTCAGAAGAAACATGGCAAGATGTGTGTTTTAGAAAAAAATAGACTGGTCCCAGAGGGACCAACAAAGAGAGAAAAGAAGAGCTCAAGTGAGGTCGTGGTCATGGGATAAAGAAGAGACAGTTCTGGAATTCGAGCTGTGTGTGCGCCTTTTGGAGGCAGGTGGTAAGAGAAAGGGGATGATAAAGAAAGTGGTGAGGGTGAAACCGATAATGGGATAATTAACCAAGGCAAAGAATAGAGAAAAGGGGGAAAGTGATTGATAAGAAGACCATGATTTTACTGAGGTGTCTTTGCTATACCCTAATGGTACGGCACAGTGCTCAGACAAATATGTAAAATATGAGGTGGTCCCCCTGACAGTTCTGGCAGCCACCTGGCACCGTACGTAGTTATTACAATATCACTGACTATATTCCCCATGCTGCACTTTACATCCCCATGACCATTTTGTAACTGCCAGCTTGTACTTCTTAATCCTTTCATCTTTTCCACCCGGCTCTTCAAATCCCCCTCCCACTGGACTACCCTCAGTTTGTTCTCTGTATCTGTGAATCTGCTTCTGTTTTGTTTGCTTGTTTATTTTGTTCTTTAGATTCCACATGTGTATGAAATCATATAGTATTTGTCTTTCTCTGTCTAACTTATTTCACTCCGCATAATCCATTCACATTCTAGGTCCATCCATGCTGTTGCAAATGGTAAGGTAGTGATTTTGCATGGGCTGCGCTGGTACTGGGCAAGCAAGAATCTTTTCTTTCTCCTGCTGAGGTAGTGAAGCATCACTTCAAAGATGCAAGATAAGTCCCTTCTTGTTAGGGTCAGTCATGTGCAATGAGTGATATGTGTGTGAGAGTTCTCTCTTCTTGCCTCCTGACTCCACTTTAAATGAAATTTCTGTGTATTAATTTTCATAGTACTTAGTTAGGAAATACAGTTCTGTCACATAAGAGGGAGCTGAGGACCAGGGGAACTATTGAGGAGTAAATGTATTTTAAGTAATGGGTCAGAGGCATGTTTAAAATCCAGAAGAAGTGTATAAACCATGAGGAATAATGAAAGCCTAGGACAGTAAACTAGGAATTACCAATACTTACATGGCAAAATGAAGAGAATTGAAGGAAGAGAAATCAGTAAGAAAAAAAAACAGAATAAAAAGTTTGAAGGGTGAAAGAAGAATGTGGAGAGAAGTCTGACAGCTGAGGGACAAATGGTTTTAAGAAGTGGGGCAGCAGAACACAATAGCAGAGAATTCAAGTACAGTGTTAACGGGAGAGAAGGCAGCAGATTGTTTTTGTTGACCTTAGTGTTTAAAGTGTTTTAGATTAGCCAAGAATAAGACTGTAGTAGTTTGAGAAAAGAATGGACCGTGAGCAGAGAATGTGAATGCAAAAAACTCTGAAGAATTCTTTCAATAATGGAAAGGAAATAAGCAAATGAGATATACAAAAGTGACATTATGGGGTGATGCTTGCTTTCCTCATTTTTTTAAATAAGAGAGACCTGAGTATGGTTATAGGCTAAAGCAGCAATTTTCAAGTGGTGTGACACAATAATTTTTAAAACACGTAATACCTGACTATTTAGTGAGGGGCACTGACCTCTTTTCCCTGAGATTTTCAAATAATATAAATGACAACAGCTAACACAGCAATAGCTGTCCTGTGTGGACAAATCAAAATTATACTTATTCATTTTGTCAGATTGGCAAAAATATTTTTTTGGCATGCAGCACAATTTTAGTAATTCATACATGTGTGCCATCAGATGAAAAGGGTTGGAATCACTGGGCTAAGGGATATAATCTATTTAGAGTAGAATATTGGGAATACAGGAGGATAGAGGTGAATATAACTCAGAGAATGAGGAATGAGATGGAATGGCATTAGAAACTAGAAAGGACAAGCCTTGGGCAGGAGAAGGTACATGACTTCCTCTGAGGCAGAACAGGACACATCATGCGTTGCGATGCACATGTCAGGCACTGACAGGCCGGGCTCCTCCAGTGCTTCTACATTCCACTGTCATCCCAGGCACGGGAGCTCCTCAGGCAGGTGGGTCAGAGTCACAGCTCCATGTCCAGAATTCTGGGAGCCAAGAGGAAAAATGGGAAATGGGGACAGAAAGAGGAAATAGAAAATGCGAATTCTTATCTTTGGATCTAAAAAGGGTAACCAGAAATGCTGAAGTGACACTAGTCTATATAAGAGAGCTGGGGAAGACCTCTGACAAGGTGACATTAGCTGGGGTCTGAGGGATAAGAATCAGCCATGTGAGAATTGGGAGGTATTCCAGGTAACAGGTGGTGTGAAGCCCAATGGGAAGATCAAGTTTAACAAGAAAGGAGGGAAACAACATAAATATGTCTGTATTAGAGTGCAGTATGAAAGTTATATCTTGCCCTGGCTGGTGTAGCTCAGTGGATTGAGCACGGGCCTGCGAAACAAACAATCATGGTTCGATTCTCAGTCAGGGCACATGCCTGGATTTCAGGCCAGTTCCCAGCAGGGGATGCACGAGAGGCAACCATACACTGATATTACTCTCCCTCTCTCCTTCCCTTCCCCTCTAAAGATAAATAAATAAAATCTTTTTAAAAAAAAAGAAAGTTATATCTTTTCCTAAAATATTACATGTTTTCAAACAAGTATGCTTATGGTGTAAACTCAGTTTTCAAGGCCTGCACAGTGGTGGGGAGCAGACTCTGGCGGGACACTGCTCACATTTCAATCCCAGCTCCTCCTCTTCTGCCTGTGTTAGTTTACCTAACCCTTCTGGCATATGTTCTCACCTGCAACATGGTGATGGTAGCAGTACCTACATCATACAGTTGTTAAAATAGTTAAATAAATTGACAGTCATACTGCTTTGGCACATAAAAATGCTTCTTATGCAAAATAGTTCCATCTTTGTTTTCCGTGACTGCATTCTATGGGAAAGAGAATCTCTTTTGTTACACAGTCTTAATGATTATTTTTGTGGGTTCTGAGTTTCCCATAATTTAATGAAGAAGAAGCAGGGTGTTTTGTAATTTCTTTTATGTCATAAATCACTCAACAATGATCATGTCCATGGAGGATATTTTGCACAATAGTGGCCACCTGAGTGACAGAGTGTGGATGGATGAACCAGTGAAAACATTTCAGTGACTGAAAGTGTCTGTGAGAGGCACGCTCATCTTGTTGGGCTTCTCAAAGGGTTACTAGCAAATAACAAAAGAACGATATGCTATCAGCAGCTATCCTGCCAGCTGAATTTATTCTGAAGGACAGTTATGTGTGGCTTGTGCAGTGTCTCCTCCCCAGAATGGCTTCATTGAGTTCCCCCCAAACTTCACAATTTAGTATAAAAAAGCCCAAGTATCTGGCTTCTTCTGAAAAATAGTCTATTTCTATTAAACTGATAGAATTGGTCACAGTGGCTATAAAGCAACAATTGTGCAGATTTCTTTTAAAATTTTTACCATTCTGTGATAGTTTTAGGTTTTAACCTAAAGTTTATATTGTTAAAATTTACATGAAAGTATTCTGACTTCTACATTAAAATTTTATTTTATTTTAGAATAAATGGTTTGAGAAAAATACTGAATTTATAGAAAAATCTAGAGTAGCTCAGAACGTATGAAAATAGTGGCAGCTTTCAAATATGGCAACTTTAAAAAAATAATAAAGTCATTTTCTAAACTAGTAAGCTTTTGTTTAATATTTGGAGTTACAAAAATTTAAAGTTATATAAGTGTGAATCACTTAAACCAAGTGAAAATGTGAAGAGGCAAGTATAGATGGTACTCTCACTACGTGAGTATTATGAATTAAAGAAGTAAAAACAGCTTTTAAGTAACACCCACACCACACTGTGTAATAGGAAGCAAATGCTAAAATCCACTTGGTCTAAGTTAAATTTATTAAATACAAATAAACATATAGCCATGTGTATCATCTTAAAAGTCTGAAAAGTGAATTTCTAAAAGATACACAATTGCCACTTAATAAATATTAATTCAATTTGTTATATTTTTGGCTTTATTGAGGTACACTTGACAAAAAACTCTGTGTAAGTTTAAGGTGTATGAATTGATATATGTAGAGGGTGTGGCAAAAGTAGGTGTACAGTTCTGTGTACACAAAACAGTTTATTCTTGCCTTGGTATTTTAATTATTGTATCCATACAAGCAACTGTGAACCTACCTTTGGCCACCCTGAATATGTTACAAAACCATCATCACATTAAGGTTAGTTAACACATCCATCACCTCACATGGATACCTGTGTGTGCATGTCATGTTCATAATTGTTATCTGCCCTCTTAGCCACTTCCAAATGGACAGAACAGTGTCAGCTCTTGTCATCATGCTGTACATTTGACCCCAAGAACTTACTTGACTGACAGCTCACAGTGAGAGCCCTCCGACCAACAACTCCCCGTTTCCCCACCCATGCGTGATAGCCACTCTCCATTTCTATGAGCTCAGCCTTTCAGATTCCACATGTTTAGTACATGTGAGATGATGGAGAATGTGCCTTTTCCCTGTCTGACTTACTTTTCTTAGCACAATGCCCTTGAGGTTCATCCACGTCATCACATGGGGCAAGATTTCCTTCTTTTTAATGGTGGAAAAATTTTTCCAGAGTGTGTGTGTGTGTGTGTGTCACATTTTCTCTATTCATCCACTGACAGACAATTAGGTTGTTTCAATGTTTTGACTATTGTAAATAATATTGCAAAAGATGTGAAGGTTCAGATACCTCCTTGAAAATTTAAAAAAAAGAAGAATAAAAAAGAAAGAGAAGAAGGCAGGCAGGCAGGGAGGCAGGAAGAGAAAGGCTTAACATTATAAATATGTATAGCTGCTAACTCAATAAACATTTTTCTGACACATATCACCAACATTGTATACTTTTTATTCTTACTTCACTTTTGTTTTTACAGAAAGCTGGGAACAAACCAGAAAGTGTGGATTTGTGTGGAGCACATATTGAATGGGCCAAAGAAAAATCAAGCAGAAAGAATGTCTTTCAGGTAAGGCTGTTACTTATGGTCAGTTTACTCCTATTCCTCCTAAACCTGAGGTATCTCGGGTAATGGAAATCAGACTATCTTGGCATGATGTTTTCATGTGCATTTTCATTGGCATCACGTTGTGCAAAAGTCATTGTGAAAAACTGACCTCTTTCTCGTTGAATTTGGGGTTGTTTTGCTCTTTCACTCTCATGACTGGCTGCTATATAAACAACAAATCTACACTGTGTGTTGATTAATTCCCTACCCAGAAGTCATTGAATTTTGTAATATATTTACTAGCTCTTTGGGGTTCAAACCTAAAATGCTTGACTTAAATGGATTTTATGTAGGCCTTCACTAATTATGATAAACTATTTACATTCATTGCCATTTCTGCCACCTAGCCATAAGTGATACTTACTAGTGTGATTTGGGGGTGGGGATACAGAGAGTTGAACAGCTATAAAAATTGGATCTTTCTATATTGCATAATTTAATTTGGGGGAAAAAAACTGTGATTAGTAATTTCAATCATGTTTCATTGAATGAAAAAAATCAGATGAATTTTTTGAAAGTAAATAAAAGAAAGTGGGAAAACTTAATGTTTAACATTTGATGTTACTAAAATTCCTTTGGCAATTAATAACTTTAGATTATGAAGGTTGATCTTTTTCTATGTTAAATGATATTTAATTCACCTTTAAATTCTAAAGTAATCAAAGATATACTTTATGGTTTATATCATTTAGTATCCAAGGAATTTAATTATTATAATTAATATATTTAATGTCTTCTAAGAATAGTTTGAGTCTTGGAGAAAATTCAGCACCACAGAAATTAATATACTTGGTCTTACAGAAGTATAGGTTGGTGACATTTTCTATCTGAACTTTCACTGGAAAAAAACTGGTTTCTAGTTCATTCTGAATTCTTTCAGACATTATTTCAGGTTTATCCAAATACTTTTGACCCCTGTTAATAAAAAAAAATAAACACTACTTTCAACATATTTTGGAATAAATTATCTATCTGGGTCTAGTATTATTCTGTTTAGAAATTCCTTTTAATATGATGTTTCATACTCCCCCAAAAAGATAGAAAAAAGAGAGAAAACTAAACATAATGGCCTAAAAATCATAAGACAAAAGTCAAAAATGAATAGAATGTGAATTTTCAAAACCAAGAAGGAAAAATGCACTTTGTTTTAAAGTGAGAAACTGTAGGTCAGTGATGTATTTCATCTCCCATCATCTTACTATTTTTGTTATTCTATAAATTACGAAGTTTGGAAGTTATAATCCTAGCCTCATGATTAGTTCTGAACTGGATTGTGAGAGCTGAGTTGTTTAGTTTTGTTATATGTTGTAACTTCAGTATCCTAGTCACCAATGTTATAAAATGAAGACATGGAAATTTGACATGTACGTAATTCTTGGACAATAGAATTCTTGGAGTTGGGCTAAGGCAGACCTTTTTAGTTCCTTCTAATCAAACTTACAAAAGTTAAATTAGATTACAAATGAGGATGAAAGTCAAGTATATATGATATATGTGTAGGACCACAAATATCAAAGAAAAATTTTATGTATAATTTTATGTAGGTAAGAACAAAGAAAACATAGACATTTCAGCCACCTGTATTAATGATATGTATCTTCCTAACCTTTAATTGAACATGAATAACCATCTCCTGTCATGCATTTCACTTGTTTTTCATATTTTTGAATATAGGTACTTGTAAAGATATTTAAAAGCGTTCTCACTTTCAGTAGCTTTCTGGAGGTGACTGTCTTGCCAGTTAGCTGTATTTGTAAGGCACCTGAGCAGTTCCCAGAACCTCACTGTTCTAACATCCAGTTTATCTTTTTTTTTGTCTCATAAACCATTCAGTTTAAAGAAACAAGATCTGATTATAAGGATATTATGATTAACAAAGTTAGTGAAAGATTCAAATTTCATTTCTGCTTTGTTCTTTTTGGGGTGAATAATGTGACTTATTTTTTCTCATGCTGAAACCTTTCTATCACCTAAACACACGAGTTTAGGTAAACACATGAGCTTAAGTATAATGTACTAATAGATATCTATAGGTACATACTATTGGAATAAGCCTTTTGAGAGAAACTGTATAAATAGTTTTTATAGTTCTGTTAGCAACAACAACAACAAAAAGCATTGGGAAGGATTTGCCAGAGAGCTGACTTGCATCAATATTTGATTAGCTACATTAGCTGGTCTAACTCGCAAATGATCAGAATAAACATGATTATACTTCAAAAACATGGTATTAAAACATTGTTGGATGTTGGAATGTATGTGTGCAAGGGTTTGATTACCTATAGAATAATGAGGTGTTTCTTCCTGTCTGAAAAAGTCCATCACAGCTGATGTGCTACATCAGAAACAGCTTTAGAATCCCTAGTTTGAATCAGGTTTGGTGTTCAATCTTAGTCTATGAATTATAGATTACAGATAGCAAATGGTGATTGAGATTTTTGGTTCAAGAAAAAATCATAGAAGAGAAAAATTAGAAACAATTTAAAATTTGAAATCTGTCTTTAAAAAGTTGATGGATTAGCAGTTATGTGCTACATAATTACAGTGTCTGCAGAAAAGTCAAACTTAAAATGAGCAGGAAAACAAACAACACATTATGTGCCTGAAACATGCTTGAAAGACTCAGATGCACACGTTTGTGACAAAAAGAAAAAAAGAAAGATTTGATTTGTTTTCTTCCTTTGTAATATGCCATTTGGACATTTGAGTTGTTCATTTTCTTTCCATATTAAAAGCCAAATTTCCTTCATAGTCAAAGTTTTATTCAACTCTTGATGTAGATTCAATCTTATTTGATTGGTACATGCTAACATAACAGTGACAACATTAATTAAGTATTAAGGCTTAGTATTCAACGACTCTCTGTAAATCAGAATGATGTTCTCTAGCTGAGTTCAAGAACATCTGTCTGTATTATTAACAGAACAGTCTTTGGCTTAATTGGTACTTCTTAATAAATAATACATTTCTTAAAATTATTAGCAATTTCTATAATAAAGTATATACAGACAAGTCATATCACGTGTTTAAAAAGTATAAGCGTATATAGGTACATGCATATACAGTGTACATATGTATATACCCATATCCAATAGCTTGACCTTGGGAAACTGCCCATTTCCACACACACACACAGAAAGACACTTTGTCATTATAAAAGGTTATACAAATTCTAAGTTAAATTAGTAAATGTTCACTGCTGCTAACTTTTGTTTAATTGTGCATTTAGCATAATTGTCAAGGACCATCACCAGTCTGATGTAGCTTGAGAAAACATTTAGCGACCTAGTGATTTGGAATGAACTGCAGTACGGGTTTTCTCACTTAAGAGCAACGCTAGGTCTTCATCAGGGAAGGAGTGAATAAAAAGATTTATGTTCAAATCACATGTTTTAAACATTCCCGATAAGTGCTAGTTTGCTGTTTGGTGTTTAGCTTGAAATTTAAAGCACTAAGGATTAGAGGGATTACAACATAATCTTAAATAATCCTAAATGTCATTTACGGAGAGAGAGCTGTAATAACTAAATAAAACCATGTTGAAGGATGGCAGCCTTGTCAGATGGCATCCTCACACACACAGCTTCTGTCACTTTCTTCCCTTCACGGGCACACTGGGCTTTTACAGAGCCTTTCAAATGCAAGTTCAACATAGAAAGTGGCTGCAAAATAATTTAAAACAATCAGTGATTTTTTTTCACTTCTAACATCTTCTTGTTTCAAAGTTACAGGAAAATTTTCACTTAGGTTTTCTTCCTTCCTTTGAACATAAAGCTCTCTGTGAAAAATAGTTTTGAAAGTTGGGGAAAGGGTTTATGACATAGGTATCAAATAGACCCATCTCAAAAACATTCTTGACTTCCAAGGAACTACCTACCCCTTATTAAATATAAGATGGTCTTAAACACTGTAATTCCATGCCATTTAATTTAGCACTTAATTTTTTTTTTACTCTGTCATGTAAGGTAGTTTTGTCTCCTCAAATAAAATATAAAGAAAGAGACTCTACATTCAATTCTGCTTTATACGTATTTAACCAGAGGATTAGACACCTTTTAACTAATCCAGTGGTTACTGCTAAGGCTTTGAACATAACAAATTTCTTTCTTTTAGTAAAAAAATATTGTCACAAAATATTTGGGGCAATTTTGTCCACAATATAGACTCAGGACTTCCAGCTGGTTTCCAGAGTGTCAACTCTATTCCCTTTTGTAAATAGGAGAGTAAAGAAAGCAAAACAAGCCAGTCAGAGAAAGACAAATACTATGTATGTGGAATCTAATGAACAAAATAAACAAAGTACAAACAGACTCATAGATACAGAGAGCAGACTGGCAGATATCAGAGGGGATGGGTTTGGGGGAGCTTAGTGAAAAAGATAAAGGGATTAAGCAAAAAAGAAAAAAAAAACTCATAGACACAGGCAATAGTATGGTGATTACCAGAGGCAAAGGGGTTTGGGGGAGGTGGAAGAGGAAAAACAGGTAAAAAAGGAGACTTAACTTGGGTAGTGAACACAAAATACAATATACAGATGATGTATTGTAGAATAGTACACTGAAAATCTATGTAATTCTACTAACCAATGTCACTCAATAAATTCAGTGACTAGGTCTCAGTTTTTCTGAGTTTCCTTTACCATAATTTTTTTATGTTTACCCATAATATGCAGTGGGCTCACCTATCAATTATATCCTTTAAATAAGGTGATTCTACTATTAGTGAATTATAGCTGATTAGAACTAAATCTTTTGCCTTCTTAAAAAACAAAACATTTAAATGACTCAAGAAGATGAAGGTCTGTTCTCCTCTCTCAGCACCAATGGATAATCTCGACAAAAATCATAGACAAATTTCTGGACTTGAGTTCTCTTTTAATATATAAAAATATCCCCAGGGCCAGGCTGTATTCCTAAGAGTAAAGTAAATCGCAAAATAGGTTTATCATTACTTGCATTACTTTTCAGACTTTGGGTACATATCAAACACATTCATGTAATACTTTCCAAGGATATGCTTTACATTTAAACATAATTTGATTGCTCTTCCTGATCTGAATATGCCTTAAGTTAAAATGTTTAAGTACTCCTTAATTTTATTAATGCAAAGATAATTTAATAACATCTTGGAAAATGTTATTGTAAGCAAAAAAACTACTGGTATTTTGCTTTTATCCATTTTCTTCTGTTAAAAGTGGTGGTTTAAAATAAATCTGAGCTTTTACCAATTTTCTTTTTCATTTTTCACTGCTCTTAGACTAAATGCAGAAGGGTGATTCTTCACATTCCTATATGCATTACATTTCAAGTACGGCTGGTTTCCCTTTAGAGAATTACAGTGTCTTAAAAGGCATGGCATTAAAAATAAACCAGAGTAAGAGCAGCATTAATATCTAATTCAGCTGGGTGGTTTATTCTTCAATTATTATTATTTTTTCTTTCTATCTTGTCCCCAATCATTTTATCTTCCTAGTAGATATTCATTCACCACTTAGTGCAGAGGGGAAAGCGCTCGAGTCTGGGGACCCACGTGCCGGCTCTGCTCTGTCAGTCGTATCCGTCAGTCCTGTCTGTATGTAGAACCCAGAGCAGGATCCCTCCTCCAACTTATGGTTTTTCACACCAAGGTTGTCAGGGATAACAGCCCTTACTCACCTGCCTTCCACTGGTGTTAATGTTACAAGGAAGCAATTTTGGTTTTGCCAGCAACTCCAAAAGATTGATTTCAGTATTAATGCACCGGGTATTACTGTTCATTTACTAGCCATATGTCTCACAACACTTTGAGAGCAGTTTCAGGTGTAAATTTTGGAAGAACCTGGACAGGAGAGGTAGACATCTGTGAAATACAGTTCAGGATTTCTGCTCCACTTCTGTTCTCTGTATGGCCTTGTGAACTTGACCAATGGACTAGGAATCAATGCACCAAGGGAAAATCTTTTCATTCACTGTGTAACTAAGAATATGTATCCTCAAAACTTACTGAATTGTTTTTAATATTCTATTCTTACAAAGAGTATAATTAATATAATTTCTAGTCAATGTAAGTTAATGATCCCACTTAATACTTTAAGGAAAGCATTTTGTCCTAAAAGCCTCTCCCAAGCTATTGATAGCAAGTTATAAAAGGGAACTTAGAAGCAAGTGCAGAAACTATGCCCCAAAACAAGAGGCAGTGGTAACTTTTTTTATTTCCCTACTGAGATATCAGAACAATACTTCTTTTTGATTAAAGGGAAAGAAATCTGATTATTTTTATGATTTTGGCCTTATTTGTTGCCAGTGGGACTGCACAGAAGAATTTTGATGAATGGAGCGATATAATTTTATAATTGGAGTTTTGATTTAGGAATATTAATGTCAGGAGTGCTTAAGATTTCCTGCAGAAGAGAAAACCCGGGGGCAGGAAGCGAAACTGATTGTAAGAATTTCAGGTGAGACCTAAAGCGCCCTTGAGCCTGGCACATGAAAGGAAAAGCAGACACAGCTGATGGACAGAAAGGTGCCCCTCCAATGAAACGCGCCCACTTGTTCAGATCATGGGATTGGGAGCCACTGTGTTTTTGCAAATTTAATGCTTGAGAAGTAAAAAAAAAGCTCTCTTTATACTTTATAAAAGTATAATCTCAAATATATACTGAAAGCACTGATAAATTGAGTATATTATTAGAGGAAACCATAGCAAGTATAAGCTGTCTGATGATTCCCCAAGGTTTAGTGGTCTATGAGGATATGTCCTCATTTACACATTTCTTTTTTCCACCAGCTACTAAAGGGTGTAACACTATCTCTCTGTAGTCATTTCTTTTTTCAAACTACCATCACAGCGGAATGCACCCGATGATAGTAAAGGCTGACAATAGCCATATTATTAAATTTTAGTCCCAAATTACCCAAGGGAATCGAGATTTTAAAATAACAAAAGAAAATAAATAAAAAAACTGTAATGGAAAAAAGAAAATGTCAACTTGGCTTCTTATGCTTCTAAAATTTTACTAGAGGAATGTATGCATGTGACCTAATGCGCTTAGATCACTGGTGAGCTCACTTTGCGCTGCCTTCTGGAATGGCTGGCTCTATCTGCTCAAGGGTAAGAGTGGTGCTTTTGAAATAAATTCTGGATGTCAGTTTGATGCCAGGATAAATGAAACATGGTGTTCTTCACCCATTGACATCATGATGTAAACCTCCCCCTGTCCCGGAACATACTTTGCTTCGTGATGTCCTGGAAGAACCAGTGTGATGCTCCCTGCAGCGTGCATGGGTGGACAGTGCAGTGGCCCCATCCGCAGAGCCAGGGTGAGGTGAATTGAGCTGCTTGGGATCAAAGCTGGGACTTCAGACCATACATGCTACCTGTGCAGAAGCAAGTACTGCCAATGGGGAATTTCATGGGATTGAAGTAAAATCACCAAGTGTTTTGCATGGTTTTGCCATTTGTGATTTTTGTCTTGTAAAGCACAGAAGATATTGCACTGATGCTGGCAAGACAACATTCAAACCAACAGATCCCTCTGTCATGTCTATTTCAAAAGTCCTATATTTTTAAAAGAGGGCAGCCATGTTTATTTCATGGTGAATATGATTATTTTTCATAGCATACAAGCCTCTTCCAGAAAAAGGAACCATTTAATCCCTAAAACTGATACATAATAGATGGCACCAATAAATGGTATCACGTTTTACAGCTTGTCCATAAGGATGACACAGGGTGATATAAAACTGAGAGCTTTTGGGTAGGGTAGGATCACTGGCAGATAAATAGCTAATGCCATTCAGTTTTTAGAAACATAAGGTAACGAGGCTGGATCTGAAGGCAAGAAAAAAATATATATATATTCACAATGTTTCTATGACACAAGCCACTGAGCAGAAGAAAAATCTGGGCAGTGGTGAGCAAAACTCTCAAACCTCAAAGCAATATTTAAAGCAGTATAAGACAGTAACAAAGCAACATCCATACACAACGGCTTGAAATGAACACAGGAATTTTTTAAAAAACAAGTTTAAGGTGAAAGAAAATGCTGACACTTATACAGAAATGCAGAGGGCACTTACAGAATGTGTGCATAGAATCAGTATGTGAGTTAAACACATTACTCAAAATTTAGTAGAAAATAAATATTCAAAAGTAAAGCTTTAAAACACTGCAGAACAGTCAGGGCTTCTCATTATTCGAAGAGGAGAGAAGGTTGCTCTTTTTAACCTTAACAGAACAGGATGCTGAGAGATGACCTATGTGAAAGAATGAGATGAGATGCCTGATGTTGAGGAGAAGTAGGAAAGAAGCTCTTTGAACTGTTTTCAAAGGATAGAGCAGAATGAGTGACTTGACCAAGGAAGGGACATTCACTTCCTTGAGGGCTCAGAGGAATTTTCTTTTCGTAGAGAGCTATTAGATTCTTAGCCTTTGTCCAACCAATTTGCCTAAGGTTTCATTTCCAGCACTAGAAGAAATAAATAGTCTGATTTCCTGGGTGAACATGTGCAAACCCCAAAATTTACAGTGGTAAAATGAATAAATTGCTGCTAAAAGCTCCAACGGGGAGAGAAACACTAATATTGAGATTCTCTTCCCAAGTAATTTGGAAATTGATAGTTTTTTAACTTGAATTTAAGCAATGCTTCATTTTTCAAAATTCTCACACCCATGATCAATTACAGAGCAAGCTTCTACCACTTGAGATCTGTGATAAACTTGAGTCAGATTGTGGAAAGGGAGGTTATGAACACCATCTTTTGATGTGTAGGATGTGCCGATGAGCATGGCAGGAAATTATGTGAAAACCTTCCCTTTTGACAGTTACAATAGAACATTTACAACCACAGATGTTATTTGTCCATCAGAAAGGAAAATATTTGTTTCAAGCCACAGGCATTTTATACCACAATATCAAAATGAAATTCAACAACAATTTAATGTTCAATGTGCAAGAAAATAAATACGGGGGCGGGGGGGGAGGCAAACGCTAGTAGAAAGCAAGTAAACCCCGTAAACCACACAAAGTATAACTAATGACATGAAAAAATGGCGGGCTTTATTACGATCAAATCTGTCCTTTTACTAAATAAAGGGTTGTTCTATTATTAACATAGGAAATCTTAGATGGACCGCACAGAATGCTGCATTATTCATAAAAGCATTGCTGCCATCTGGTGGCTTGTTGGCGTTCCAGCATTGACTTTGCTGTTGTGATTTGGCTAGGTGTTCCGACGTGGTGTTCATTATGTGGTAAAATACAGACATGAAATCCCTTGGCCCTGAATGTCACTCAGTGGATGGAAGGCCTTTGTCTCTGTCCTATCCTAGAATGGAGGGTGCAGGGAGGCAATGACACACATATATCTTTTGTCCTAGAAAGGAACTTCTGTTTTCCATGGCTTACCCAAAGAAGTTACTCTTGGCTGTTACTGACTGATGCATTTTATTCTGTTAGCAAATAAATATGTAGTCAAATATTAGAAGATTTATTAAACCTAAAGGTACACTGTATTGCTTAACTAAAAATATATGTAACATTCTGTAATCAGTCATTTGTATCCAAGTATGAATTTTTTAAGGTTACTACTCACTGAGTTTTATTTTGGAAATAACATAATTCACAGTGTAAAGAGAGAAATACATACAGTTTTATAAAATTCAAGATTTTTTCCAGTCATTTAATTGTTATATTGAAGAAATCTGATTGCTAATGACTTAAAGACTAATGAAGTCATCTTTCTTCACAGATCTACAAATTAAATGACAAATATTAATTCAGCTCATGCTGTACTTTTTATGAAAAATAAAAGTTAAAATGTATTTTTAGAAATTTTGATGATTCTGTAGTATCAGTGTACTAACACATTTTTAATAAAAAGCAATAGATTTATCTTTGTAATTTTAGTATATGTTTTAAGTTTCTAGTAACTGTAGAATGTCTCATTGTACACAATTAAAATATCCTTACGGTGCATATTCAGACAGATCACAAGTCTTTGAAGGTTATAGGAGATCGTGAGTCAAAATTACCCTAGGAGAAAAATTGAAGTTTAATCTTGATTTCTCTGGGATGATATTTAGTAGTTAATTTTCATTTCCAGTGTACGTTTGCCTGTATCATGAAACTACTATTTATGATTAAGTACAAGTCAAATAACAAAAAGCCATTGTACGAAATTTGGAAAATTACGTCAAATGAGTATTATTCCTTTACAAGAATTTCTATTTTTTTAAAGTAAGACTGTGTGTTTTTTTAATTCTTGGATAAGATTTTTGCTCTGTGACTGCATTCTTGATATTATCGTTGTCATTAGCTACTTTTGCCACTCAAAATGTTTTTTTCCTCAAAACATGAAGTTTGACTTCTGGAAGGACATTGCTAATCTCTCCTAAGAAGATTGCTCAATTCTTTCCCATATCCTCTGTCTCTATTTAGGAAGAGAATGTAAAAAACAAAAATAAAATTTTATAAGGGATTACCAAATTGATAATGATTATGTGTTTCTTTCATCTATAAGCATACAATTTCGAGTAATCTATTCTCATAATTGATTTGGATACTACCCTATGCTAGTTTCCAATGGGTCCATAATAAAGACAGTTGCTACGGTCAAGATACCCTCAGATTGTAGTCAGAGGCCGCTAATGTTTGTTTCAATAACATTTCCTTTTTGGGGCAGCTTTTACAGCTACTTAACACTAAATTCCTACTTAGTCAGAAGAATCATTCATACACTGTAATGAACGATGTCACCTTAAATTCTTTAGTATGTGATTGCTAGATGTTACATTTTCTAGTGGGGTTTTTGATGATATATTTGTTTATGCTAAATTTTATGACAGTGACAGGTATACCACAGTGGAAGAATGATCCTTCCCTTTCTTAGAGACCTAGTTTTGAATCCTGTTTAAGCAAATAGTTTTGCCATATATGTCTTCTGGCTGAGTCTAGGTTCGCCCTAAAGCAAAGTTTGAGACTTAGAATCCTGTTGTAATAAGTTTATTTGGGAAGTGATCCCAGAAACCAGGAATTCTGAACCAGCAAGAAAGGGCACTAACCAGGGCCACTACTGAGTTGGTCACAGAATGTTTAGGACACTTGTCAGAATTTTCCACCCAAGGATTGACAGGGCGAAGTGCTTTTCCATCAGCTTCACATGCCTTTGTTTTATGGTTGCCTCTGGGATAAGATAACATCTTTAAATCGTCCTTTCAGGCAGCCCAGGTATGGATATGCCAAGAAGGCTCTTTCAGATGTTCTACTCATAGACTCAGAAAATATACGTAGCAAAAGGGAGCTAAGTGGTACATGCTTGAGGCAAGATGCGGTCAGCGCAAAGGGAGTTGCAGTCCCTCCAGAACTGTGTACAATAGCTGCAACCAGAGTCGCAAGTAAAGCCAAATGGATAAAAAGCAGGACACAAGAAGTCTCTGGTGCAATTTGTTCCTTGCAATACACAAATAGACTTATACCTCACATTAAGTCTAACCTTCAAGATGGTGGCTGGCCTCAATCCCTACCAAAAAACCTACCAAAAACATCTTAGTGGCAAAAGCTACACTTCTCCACTGCAACTGTGTCTGAGGCCGTATTTGATATTCATCATCCACCACTAATTCTAGATTTCTTTTTACTCTCAGTCAGGACGATAACTGGTCCGTGTGTTTTGCCTAAGAAGTACATCAGAGTTTCATATCTACCAAATTTGAGACTTTAATTTGTGGACATTGCCAGGTTCTGTTTGCTGCAATTGACAGTTCACTACCCTTAACAGGCATGGAAGCACCAAGAGGCATCTCAATGAATCACCTGAGTTCCTCAATTATTTCTCCTATACCCATAGTACAGGAGCAACCTTACCTTCCCATTAAAATTATGGCCAATTATCCTCATAAGTATAGCAACTATTTTATTTGCCTGTTGGCTCACAGTTTGAGTCCATAGTTATCAACCAGTGGTCATAGCTTTAAGTTTGGTGTTACTTCTCCCCATCTCAAGAATAAACATTTATAATTCAGTAGAGCCACAACTGCAAACATCAAAAGCATAGATGCTGCAAATGGGTTACTACAGGGGCAACTCGTACTTCTACCTCTTGGTCATTAGACTCATGTGTTCTAACTACTACAACATGTATCAGATACTGATTCCATGTACATACTACATCTTGGAATACGGCAGCCCAACCAAACAGGCTCTTATCCCCAGGCTACTCCCCTAACTGAGACTTTAAGAAGCCATTCCATTATACTATTAGGCTTATTGCTCCCAAATAATGTGTTATTTAGTATGAACAGAGGATTTTAGCCTCATGTGCCAAGAATTATGTTCCCATCACTTCCTTGGTTTAAGGCAATATTGTGAATGACCCCATGTTGCTAAACTGGGTATTTTTAAATCCATGGAATAGTGGGGAAGGTAGATGCACCATTAGACAGAGAAGGCAAACCCATGCCCAGTGTTGATGTCAATTCTAAGGATGGAAGGGGTCTGATGTAGTCAATTTACTATCAGGTACCTAGCTGGTCTGCTTGAATGGCTCAATGTCTGCCTCCACTGCTAGAAGCCAGAGCACTCAGCAGTGGCAGGAGTTACATCAGTCTTGAAGAAAGGGAGCTACAGTGCTGGGTCTGTGCATAGTCTCCATCCTCGCAATTCTGGCCATGCCATCCATCAGTGTATTGTGCAGGCTTCCAGTGACTAACAACACAGGCTAGAGGACTTCAATTAACTGAGATGTCTGGCGGACTGGCTTACTGTCGGTAGACATGAAGACAGTAAGACAACACACGTGCCTGTGTGTCCAATGGCCACTCCCACAAATTCCCTGACATTTGCCAGACTTCTTCATCTCTAGTTTTCCAGACTGTCTCCTTCTCACCTCTGACCAACAAGCAGAACCATTCTCCACTTTCTGCCAATCACTCTATGTTTCTGCCATTTATAAAGTGAACAAATTAAGTTTACCTTTTATATCTCTTCTTGCAAGAAGATTTCTCCTTCTCCTCACCACTGTCTTACAGAATCACCCCACAGTGGGCCTACAATACAACTCCAGTCCATTTTTTTTGGGTGCTCGCCAACATATTGAGGTGACCCATGCATGAATCAGGCTTAAGTTTTTAATCCTTCACGAGCTAGCTGTTAAGAATCCCTGTGAGGCTGTAGGTGTGAGCTCGGGGAGACACAGTGATATAACAGTGAAAGATAGAATAGGAGCTTGAGCCATGTGTTCATGTAACCTATATAGGTCTTCTGGACCTGCTTGGGCTAGATTCTGAATGTAGCATTTTATCCACAAACTGTCACACAGTATCATGATTCAGCAGATTTGACAGTTCTTCACAGAAGTCGCAGTCACATAGTCACTTGATGTCCTCCAATCAGGTGCTCAGTCTCTATTCTGACCCAGCAATCTAACTCCTCATTGAATGTTCTGAGTGATGTGGCCCGAGAGTCAAGGAGCTTGCCCCATAGTTTGCAATGATAAGTTATGGGTATTCATCTCTTGGTGTATGAACGGCATCCAGAAATACCCCTACTGACTCACCTGATGATGGAGGTCCAGAATTTGTGGTCATAACACTATATGAGAATATCTCACTGTAACTCAAATTCCTGATTGTGAGTAAATAAGTGATTGTTGTTTTATGCCACCTAATTCAGGGTGTGTTTGTTATAGAGCAATAGCTAATTGATACAAGTAGTACATCTACAAACACAATTCACTGGCTTGATGTTTATGAGAAAAAATGACATATTTGAAAGGAAGTTTCAATCCTTATACAAGACCTTCCAAAAGGTTACAGAATCCCGAGTTCATAGTGTCAGCTTCTAATAATTAAACACCATGTTACATCTGGCCATGTGTCTCTTCTATTACATAGTCTGTGTGTAGAAATAGCTGCCTAAGAAAGTTAACCTCCAGGAAAGATGCCAAGTTACACAGCACCATACCAGAGTCTTAGAATCACTTTGGGTGAAAGCCCAAAGCTTTTGCAACATTAGGTGGAGGCAACATAGTTTGGCTTGAAAAGTTACCAGGGGGAAAAATGACAGTAAATGCTCACGGAACACTATCTTCAGAGTCTTTAAGACAGTATATTCTGTGTCCTCTTATAAGTCAAAGAATAGTGCATGTGTGTGTATTTGCACATGCTATCTTTTAAAATAGTCTGGACCAACAGGATCCCATGTCGTCAGAGGTTAATGTTAGGCCAGCATCTATAGAGGATCTAACCCCAAATTAAGGTATAAGACATAACAGCAGATAGAGCTGCAGCTGGAAAATCTAAATATAACTGAAAAGTTTTGGCACATCAAGAGTTTCTAGGAGAAAGAAAAGAAATTTGATTTCAGAGCTGCTGATGGAAAAGCTCACAAATGACCTAAGAAAATTATATTTGTCATATTTTCATTGCAAGTGGTATTCTTAAAATTTTTCCTGTAAGTTAAAAATGACCTTCATGTTAAAAAGCATTAGTTAAGAAAAATGTGAAGCCCACATTGTTTTGGATTTTGGAATTAGAAATAACAATTTCTATAATTTAAAATATCTATACACATAGACAGTGCTGTTATTATTCCTGAGAATTTTATAAGATACATCATATCAGAAGATATTTATTTGTATAAAGTAAACATTGACTTCATTAATATATTTTTGGTTTCTTATTTTTCTTCCCAAAATATGTATTTAAGGAGGTTTAATTCATTGATTTCTTCCTGGGTTTTTTCTTAAATAATGGAGCCCAAAGATAAGCACAATATATTCATGCGAAAGCTGTATGATATTATGACTATTCTGTCTTGGATTAAACTTTTATTTGAATTCTAAAATTAAATTTTCAATAAAGTTTGTTATTTCTAAATCTGTGTTAGGTTAACTTTCAGAACAGAACCTGATGAAAAACAGGGCATAAAGTTATTCAGTTACATCAAAGTCTAGGTTTTAAATGATTTTTTTCATAGTTATTTTAGAAATTGTGTGTTTATTTATTACTTTTTCACAGTCCTGAGTAGAACTCTCAGGTTCTTGGAGGAAGTCAGTTTTCAAAAATATCTAATTTATGTTTAAGAAATTGAATAACACACAACTATTTCCCATTTATTCCCATTATTTTCCTTGTTTGACCATTTAGTTGTAATCAATTTTTCAATCTCTATCTATATAATGCCATTTTTATATACATGTTACTCTATCTTCTAAAGTCAAACAGAACAATTCTGGCATTTTAACACAATCAGTCACTGTGAGCATTTCTGTGATTGGAGGAAGTAGCTGAGGTATTTTTGAAATGTGAGATCTAAGAAACTAACTAATACCTGGGTTAAGTCGCTTCCTGGCCTGTTGTTGGTGAATCTTACTAATATTGCTGGAACTCAGAGCAAACTAAAGGTGGTCAGAAGTTCCCATTGTAAATAATTAAATTGCTTTTATAATGGATATTCTTTAGAAATAACATACACCTGTGATTGCTAATTCATACTTATATTTGTTTCCTTGGCATAGGAATCAGTTAAATTTATTAAAAGTGAAATATTTCTTAGTTTTCTACTTTGATGAGTCCAGTCTTATTCAGAGTCAGAGGGATGCTAGAGGGACCACTCTTAAATGATCACCTAGGACTTCCATTATAAAACCTTGCACCTACTGTTTAAAAATAAAACTTTGCTCAGTATTCATTTATTTCCAAATAAATAAAAGAGATGAATTATTTAATGAAGAAAATATTAACAGAATCATGCAAAGGGCTAACTATCATCAACGTTTTGTTTTACCTTAGTTCAATTTAGGGTTCTCTGTTACTCAAGATAAGCTAAGTTAGGCTTAAGGAACAAATTTCTGTTGTTCACCTCTACACTGTTGTTACTCTGGGTTGCAGGCTGAGGGAATGACCTCTATAGGCACAGATATGACAAACCTTATTCTTGCATTTAAAGCTCCTACGTGGAAGTGGCATGTGTCAGGTCTCTATTCATCTCAGGGGAGTAAGGAAGTCACTGAGCTGACAGAGCACGGAAGTCTAACCCTGCCACGTGCAGGGCCCCTGCAGGGATAGACACCCATGTAAACTGTGGCCAGTAACACAGTGTACCACAATCCCCACACAACCAGATTTCCAAATGCAATGATACGAGCTTCCCAATCTAAATAAAGGGTTGTTGTCATTGTTAAAATGGAGCAAAATTTCATCAAGTCATTCCAGAGAGGAAAGCATACTGAACATAATTAAACACATACATGTAATTGGCGGTAACAAAGTGACTCCCTTAAAAGGACCAGTCAGCTCCTTTGATAAATACTGTTAAGAGTGAAACTAGAGTTCCTTATTCCGAAATGTATGTCAATACACATACCAATTCACATTTAGAGAGTACTGAAATATAGAAAGTTTGCATTAATAATTGTTTAAGTTCAAGTCAAATTGTACAGATATTACAGTAGCTAAAGGTCAAAGAACTCAGGGTGAAATAGGTACTTCCAGAAGGTCACGGAAAGAATTAGTTAAGGATTGGAAAGGGTTGGTACTCAGTAATTGAACTGTGTTAGCAGGTTTATTCCTTTCATCAATGGTAAATTAATATGTCTTACATCATCAAAATGTTTATATTCTAGTCATATATATTTATATACAAAATTTAAAGATGTAACGTGTATAAGTATTGTGCCTGATATTGTCAGCCTGACAGGAAATGCTCTGCTGAGAAAACACTGTGGAGTGCTTCTGTTGTGGAAATAATTCGTTCCTCAAATACAAAGAGTTGGAATAGAAAGTTATGATTTTTCTATAAAGTTTTTTTAGTGATATCCTCTTGCTGCATACACTAAATAGTATTAGATGGGTGGAAGAAGAAATGAGGGCCATTAAAGTAAATTGTTCAAAAGTAAAAAGAATACATTTTGCTGGGGAAATAAGCAATATATACTTTTAGAATAAAGCATAAACCTCATTTTTAATGTTTACGATTTGTTACAACAAATAAAAACTACTTTGATTTTAGGAAAAGTACCAACTAATGTCAGTGAGAAATGATTGCAATTCAACTCTATGTATGTAGCTATCATGGCAAAGTAATTTTACAAAGTATAGTTTTTGTTTGTTTGTTTTGTTTATTACTTTGTAGGCATTGGTTTTCAGTCCTATTTTTCTAATCCAGAGTATATTGGTATAAAACAAACAAACAAAAAGGCTCTATGCCACAGTCCCAGTAAACCAAGTCGCAATTAACTGCCACTCCTGGGAAATATTCTAGTATGTGTTCCTGGCACTTGAAAAATTTATACCTTCTGAGGAAAGGCAGGAAAATTCTGTCAATTAAACTGATTGGAATTCCCTAGAATGTAAAAAAAAAATGAATTCTATGTTAGAAAAGGATGGTAAATAGTTGTGTATACGGATGTGAACTGGAACAGAAAAAGTAAAAGACTTTTTTGCACTTTGTTTAGACCAGTTATTTTTTCCCTTTAAAACAAATGTGATGCAAGTCAGGTAAAGACATTTAGTGCTGATTTATGAAAATAAAAGATTATACATTCTAGATTTGAAAATGTGATTAATTAAATTACCTCTGCATTAGCCATACAATAGTATCCATGGCATTAATATTTTTGTATAAATGAGATGGTGATTAAATCTATGGATGAATATACACTTGACAACCAGGATGGTTAAGATAAAATATGAATATGTTACCATCAAGTAACGTAGAAAATACAAAGAAGAGGACAAGTACTTGGATAGATAGTAAAATAAAAGAAATTGCCATTTAAAAGGTTAAATTAGGATTAACTGTGATAATATTGATTGAAAGGCAATTAACCACTGCAGTGAAAAGACCCTGCTGTATGCAGCCCTTTCTAATTAGTATACTTCAAAGATTTAGAAAGAAATTATAACATCTTAGATTCTTAAGGAAATAAAATAAAATTTTTTGGTTAGATGGCTGTGAGCTTGGCAGCCTTCTTTAAGCAAGAGAAAATACTATGGTTTACAGGTTTTCTAGCCAAATAGTTCTAAATCAGTATTTTCAAATATGTGTTCATTGTATTCACATTGAAATTATGGAAGGTGGTGGATAAATTTATGACATCACGATGATGTTTTCACAGTTGCAGACTTATTCCGAACCCATCAAGTTGTACACATTACACACCTGCATCTTCCTGTAAGTCAAACAAAGTGATGGATGGACCATGACCCCTGTGAAGGGGTTGGTGCCCTGTGGGTGTGTGACACCCCATGTGGTTCACAAATACAGTGTCATGATTTAAAATAAGAAAGTATAAGCCATTAAAATAATGTTTCCCAAACTTTTCCATTAATACATCTCTAAAGAGAGAATTAAAAATTCTGAAAGTTAGGGAGGCATTAGAGATAAGATAGATTTAGTGATCTTCAGGTGGTATTTTCAGATGGTATTTAGCACGTGAGGCTGAACTTTGGCCCTTAAAAGTGAAATTTTTTGTCGCATATAACAGTAGAGATTTCCACCAGTCGTGATTTTTACAATAGACGTATGCATTCAGTGCTCAAATTTCACTTGTTGATCTTTTTCGAGTTCTTAAGAGGGCTCCTTTGAGTTGATGGTTGAAACTCTAAGCTCTGAATTAATAACAGTTCAATGAATCATCTTTTATAACACAAGCATTCTCATTCACCTGATCTAATTTGTATCATTTTCCATGCAGATGAATAACAACACCAAATTCAAAAACTCTGATTAAGTTAACACCTTTAAGTTGAGAAAAAAGGAAGCAAATAACTTCCTATAAATTATAAATTTGGTTAAAAGGTCATTTAAAAATATTTATCATTTCTACTACTTTATTGATCACATTGAGAAAATGAAGAATAAGACTATTCAAAATAAAATTACTCTCGGTGAATAATATTGTGGCTTGAAGTGTGTTCAAGGTGAGTGTTAATGGCTGATTGTACAGACCTGTCTGTTACATTGATTTACAAGACCCATTCTGTGCAAGTATTAATAATTTTTTTAAAGTTCCGTAATGAAGTATAGATATTTTGTTAATAATTTATAAGCATCTCTAAGAAAATATTAATTTTGCTGCATATTTCTTACAAACTACCCAGCTTTGATTTTGACTTTGCTAAAGATGTAACTTCTTGAAATTTTTCAACCTTCTGTAGACATTTCTCTTTCATTGTATATAACTTCCTTTACATTTGCACTTTAAGATAAATTTCTTACCCACCCTGAGATCAGTAACTTTTGACCTCTGTTGCCTATTTTTAAAGGACTTCCATATTTTTAACATTTAATTATTTTTTTCCATTGGTGATGTTTAATTTGTTCATGATTATTTTAGTGTATGGTGTGAAGGGACCCAAGTGATCCAATATTCAGTACCCTTCTGTGAATAACGCATCCTTGTCTACAGTTTGGTGGTGCTTGTTTGTTCATGTATTTCAGAGACCAGTTCTATTTCTTTGATATTGCACACAATTTTACTGTTTTCACTACTATAACTGTATAATTTATTATAATTACTGTTAGAGCAAATCACCTGGTCAGGTTTTCTTTCTCAAATTTATCTTAATATTGCTCTATTGTCTTCAGACAGTAAATATAATATACTATGTAAACAATCTGGTTTTGTTCTTTGTAAGTAACCTGTTTTACCTCCTGATTTATGAAAATAAAAGATTCTACATTCTAGATTTGAAAATGTGATTAATTAATTAAATTACCTCTGCATTATATCCTCTGCATTATATACCTCCTGGTTATATCTTCATTGTGGACATTTAAAATCTTACTTATTTGTTCACTAATTTAGAAGTTACATTCAAAATATTTTAATGCACATTAGAGTTTGAGCTCAAAACAGGTTTTTAAATTAATGTTTATGTCATTGATGACCACTTTAAGTTGTTTTTTTCATCCTCAGTACATTTAACTTTTTATACCATTGCCCCTCCCTTTTCCAGATGTCACTCTTACCTCAAAAGTTTTCTCTCTTTGCCTCTTTCTTCTGTGTTAGAAATCGCAGTATTCCTTCTCTACTGTTGGTATACTTTTTGCAGTACAAATCTTGTTCTTTTCTACCTCTAATGAAGATTTTAATTCTGGTATTATGCATACCTATAGTTTCCCTGCCTCATCTTTTCTAGCCAGATGTATATCTCAGCCTGTAGAAACCCCTAAAATTAATTTTTCCATGTATGTCCATATAAATTCATGTTTTTCTTCATTGAGAAGGCAACACAGGCTCATTCCTACAAGGTCTATTTCCTACACTACATCTTTCCCCCAGCAGATATCCTTTTCTCTGTATCTTTTAACAATCGCTCTCCTCTTCTAGTTCACAAACTCTTCCTATTGGGCCCAGATTTGTATACTTTCTGTCATAGTCTATATACCTTCAGTTCCACTTGAGGACTGACAAGCTCACTCTGTCCACTTTGAGGGAAAATTGACGTGTCAAACATCTTTTCCTATTACATGTTCCACTGACTATCCATAGATGTACTTACTTATGAAAATGTCAAAATAATTTCTACCTTACTTAACATGAGCCTGAATCTTTAATTCTCTAGAAGAATACAGCGTTTCCTGGATATTTTTAATCCGCAGTCATTGATTTTACTCATCAAACCAATTTTCCCCCCTCGTTGTGCTGAATCTATTGCCGCTGTGGAAACAATGGCAGTGGGAGAAGGAGATGGGGTGGGAAGAGGAGCTGTGAATGGTCCTAGGGGCCCCAGAAGGCATCACTTTTCTGGTAATTCCAAAGAACCTAGATATTTAAAGTTTGGCTCCTAAGAGGAATTCACTTTCTAATTTTATTTTATTTTTATAAGATTTCATTCATTTATTTTTAGAGAAGGAAATGGAGGAAGAAAGAGAGGGAGAGAAACATCAGTGTGTGGTTGCCTCTCATGTGGCCCCAACTGAGGACTTGGCCTGCAACCCAGGTGTGTGTTCTGACTGGGAATCAAACCAGTGACCCTTTGGTTCACAGTCCACACTCTGTCCACTGAGCCACACCAGCTAGGGCAGGAATTCGTTTTTTTAATGAATAAATATATTATGCACTTTTTTCCTAGAGTTCTAACAACTTTTAATTTGTTACTGAGAAACAACCTTTAGTATAAATGAGCTTCCCAGAAAACTAAACTTGTTTTTCATTCAGCCACTGTTCAATTTATTACAGTCACTATTTAACCTTTAGTTTCAGATTTCAATTGAAATGTTCTGTGCACCTTTTGTTACCTATGTCAGTTAGATGAACACTTTCTCTCATTAAGTCCTATGCTGTGTAAAAATAAATTCTCTAACAACTTTGCAGTCTACATGTAAAGTGGCAAATTTACCTCTCTGCTCCTTGTTATCTGTAACTAAGAGAGTTATCTAAGTCCTGGCTGGCTTCAGAGACCACAGTTTTAGGCAGACAAAGCTGTCTTTAATAACTGGTTGGTTTCCAGAGAGAGAGAAAAAACTAAAACATTACATTAATTTTCATTGTTGCATTAAAACTAGCTTTTCTCTGGTCTTCTCATCTGTACTTCATTAAATCACATTCTGTGGTATAATGTTGCAAGTTTGAAAATGCAGAAACAGTTCAAGAAATTGATTCTATTTGTTCTTTCTGTTCAATAGACCTTTGATCTGAAGTGTTCAATGGTGCCTGGCTGTTCCTCGCAAGCCTCTTTTAAACCATTGTTCGCATTGTAATAGCCTTGTTATCAGGTTGTGTGAATTAATTCCATCACATTAGGATGAGGAAGTTAGGCTCGCACAGCACAGTCTAATAACTGTTACCGGCCAATTGATTGGGTAACAAGACGACACAGCACGTTCATAATTCAGTTGTTTTGCAAGGTGGTCTTAATTTCAGAATTTCAGAATGGCAGTAATAAATGTTGGTGTCCCCAGGACACCTTGTCTAACTGGCTTTGGGAACCTAACAATGTTTAACTGAAAAATGCCACAATGAAGCAGTCCATCAGTCATAGGAAAATTCCTGAATCAAGAAGAAAACACAGAAAAAAAATTCCTCTGCACAATGAAACAACCACCCACAGGCAAAAGCAGAAACCACCCACACACTAAAAACACTGCATCCCTGAAGGGGAGAAAACGAACACTTCGGAGAAACATCAAAGCTCTTCAGGCAGCTTCGGTCTAACCTTGGGCAGAGAGTGCCCCCTAGCTTCAATTGCTAGAGAAAAGGCAGGAGATCCTGGGAACACCCCAGGCTGAGTGCACCAGCTCGGAACTCCTGATGATAAATTGGCAAAGGAAAAAAATAACAAGGAGTGTTGCTATCTAACCACGTATTGTTGATCTTGGGGACTGCCAGATGCAGTTAGATAAATAATTTGAAAATGGCCATTTAGAAGCTGCTCGCATTGACAAATAACAAAATAATTATTTGATAAGTGGAGTTTATTTCTCCACCTACATTTGTGTGTGTGAATATAGGCGGATTGACTGATCAATTGATTTCCCCATCTGCTTCAGAAGATCCAGGGAGCCGCCTTTCCCTAAGCTCCTATGTCTGCAGGCTATCAACCCGAGGGAGAGGACTAAGTCAGTTCCCTGACCTGTGCGTGTAAGGCTCCTTCCCAGCATATCCTTCTGTGATGCCAGGTTCCTTGGATGCAGCGGCCCTCTCGTGTACAATTTGCTGGTGTCCACGTTCTTGGTGACAATGTATGGCGTCCTTAAATAATCGACAAGCCCTTTAAAATCACTGTTTATTTGTTTGCCTTCTCCGTCTGAACCAGTTCCGGCCTGGGCGTGCCTTCTCCTAGCCTCTCTTCCAGTTCAACTCCCGTGCAGCCTTTGTAATAAGTCCTGCTGTGAACTCTTCCCTCTCGGTCTTATCACTAGAGTGAACTCTTCCCACCTCTAAGCTTCTGTGGTCTGCATGGCCTTATAGGGGTTGATATGGAAATTAAATGAGGTAACTTAGGCCGAACAACTCCCACACCAAAAACATTCAATAAACATGATAAATAAACATGAATAAACATGTTTATCAATAAACATGATAAATACTTGTGAAGAGCCTTTATTCGGACAGTCATTCCTAGTGCCATTATGACCCTTTACCAAGCAGTCTGGTGAGGGCTCCACACTCAGGGGGGCACTTCACCTGTATCATTTCTACTCCTGACAGCCAACCCACCAAGGCGGGTTGATCAGTCCTCTAGCTAAAAAAGGGCAAAAAGGACTTACAGGTTTGGTTACCTTGCCCTCTTCTGTGCAGATCTTAAGACAAAGTGGAGTTTCAGGACCACAAACAGGTGGACTTTTGTGCCTGCACCACTAACCCTTACTTAATGCTGCCTCTGAGTGAGATCTCCAGTGTCATTCTGCATATTAGTATTAGTGATCCTGTCCATTATACACGTTTTGCTTGCCATCTGGAATTTTCCTTAATTTTTTTTGAAAATTTTTTTTTGTTTTCTGGAGAGAGAGAGGAAGGGAGAAAGAGAGACACACACACTGATTTGTTGTTCCACTTATTTATGCCTTCATTGTTTGATCCTTGTATCTACCCTGACCGAAGATCAAACCCACAGCTCTGGTGTATCTGGACTGCACTCTAACCCACTGCACTCCCCAGCCAGGGCCATTCTCCGGAGCCCCACGCATGTTTCTGTGAGCCTGTGCATCATGTCTCTAACCACAGTTCACAACTTCAGAAAGCAGGGTCACAGCTACCGCTGCTTTTTCCCTTTCAGCACCTGACAATAGTGTCTTGCATAGTGATGCTAAAGATATGTTCATTCTCTGCTTGGTATAATTTTGTTTCTTCCTAAAATAGTGGCTCAGCATTAGAAACAATAGAAACAAGCCAAAAAATGTAGCATGGTCAGAAACTCCATCACTGGAGGCTCAGCAATACCATGTTATCATTCTACTCACTCAGATGCCTCGTATTTCTTAGCATTCCTTGCAGGGTTTTTTTGTTTTGTTTTGTTTTGTTTTGTTTTGTTTTGTTATTATTGCGGTTTGTGTTTTGATCCCGAGGTTTATTGAAATAGTCTTAGACCCTTCTGAACTTTCCTTGCTTTTCCCTCTCTGGTATACCCAGGGAACCTAGGGGTGGAAATGAATTCATTCTTAGCTATTCACTTTTCAAATAACAAGAAATGAAGTAGTTTATTTATCATTTGTTGTGCACTCCTCAATAAGAAAAAATGAGCAGTTTTATTACATGTCATTTGTTGCTTATTTATTTAGTGTAACTGGCAGACATGGCTTGTTTACTGTTTGAAAAATGCATAAGAGGTAGACAGATTCAGGAATTCACACCAGAATTCTGAATGTACCTCCCATGCCTTAGAAGTGTGTCTGCTTTCGCACATGGACAGACAGCCTGCCTTGGCATTTGGACAGGCAGAACTTTTAAATCTTAAGCCATTAGCCATATGTGGGCATCTTTCTCAGAGAACTTTTAAGCCAAAAGGCGTCGAACAAATCCATAGACAATACTGACTTGTTTTGTTTATTAAATTTGTATTCACAGGAAAACCTTCAAATTTGCCCTATAGACCTACATGAGGCACTGTGGATGCAACATTTTCACAATCTCCATAATGTCAGGATTGTTCTCTGGGTCTAGGATAAAATGAACCAGAATTTCTTCCAGCTCTCTGCCTCTGCCTCCCGGTCTTTCCACTCCATCGTCAGTAGCTCCAGTAGGGACCTCTGTCTGCCCAGTATGTTTCCTGTGGTTTCTTTAGGGCAAGGTACAGACGACACTTTTCTATTCTGTGAGAAAATTTATGCATATAGTCTATGCATCTCTGACATCTCGCAAACCTTGTGCTCATCATCTCAATATTTTCACACTGGTGGATACTAGCAAGTTGGAGACTCTACCAGAAGTAATGACATAGAAATAATTCTGAAAGCAATGCCTTCCAGATTGTATTAGTGACAATTTATCTATATAGAAAACCTAACATTTCCATAAATGATATTAACTTCATCTCATGTAGAATAAAAGTACCAGGATGAAACAACTCCAGGGGTGGTTACTTCAATAGCTCGACGACATTTTTAAGAAAACAGGGTCATTCCTCCTTCCTGTTCAGCCATCCCTGCTGTCTGCCTGTCTCACTCATGGCCACATATTTGTTGCTGCTGGTCCAGGTGGTAAAGATCTGACAAAGTTAAACAGATTAGAGGATTCTTTCTTGTACCTCTTGAAGATCAAAGAAGCCTCTCCCACAGGGACTGCTGCACCCCCATCCCCTTGTGTCTCACTGGGCAGCCCTATTTGCCCACCCAACCCTGCACTGTAAAGTGAATGGGAAATGGGCATACTATGATTGACAAGGGAGGAAGAATTACATCTTCCCCCACTGAGTTCTACTGGCAAAGAAAGGGAGAAAATGACTTTTGGGTAGGTAACAGTGTGCCTGCTCACTTAGTCCCTTCTTTTAGACTCTGTCCTTTGTCAGTATCTATTGTCCTTCCTGTTTCCTACCCTGAGTGTTTAATTACCTGGTCTAAATGCAGATTTCCTTCCATTCTCTAATGTAGAGTTCCATAGCCCCTCAGATATTTCTATTCTGATACTCACAATGCACATTCGACTGTTTAAATAATGCTAAATTGACTACTACAGCAATTTAAAAATACAAGAAATCTTTTTATTTATAGTTTAATAAAAATAACCTTTAGCTTCTTGGCCCAAAAGCCACTGCTAAATTCAAAAAGACATTCTGAGTTATAGATATTTTGTTCTTTGTACCTAGCAACACTGAAGACTGTTTTGCCAGACTACATGTAGGATGGATTAAAAGGAGGCAGATTTAATGTACATCGTAGGTGCTCTTTTTATTCGAATAGCAGAGAATTTATAGCCCACTTATTTAAGTGCAAATGCTGCCTCCTACCTAAGTCACTTAATCAGGACACTTTAATTTCTACAACTGCTAAATTCAGATAATAATACCTGCCCCCCCCCATATACCTCTCTGGGAAGCTGGGAGGATTAATTAGATAAAGTATTTAAAGCTCCTCAGAGAGAAGTGGCATATGTAAAAGATGTTATTATTTCTAGGGAAGAATGAAGCAGTGTCTCTTTTATGGACAGTCCATACTTCTAGAATTTTTTCCTCTTATGCATTGCACTGAAGTGCCAATTTAGTAGATTTTAATTCATCACATAAGACCCTTCTCATTCTCAAGTAGTTGCACTTAAAGAAAAGATTTTCAAGTAGTGCCTTCAACGATGGGAACTGCCTGTGATTCCTGAGTTTCTCTGGGTTTCTCAGAGCATTGCTTTGCACATTGGTGTATGTGCTGGGATCTGGTTACATTTGTAAAGACAAGCACGTTTTGGACACTGGTGTTGGACACTGTGACCTAGACCCGCTATTGAGGCCATGCTAAATTCTGGCATCTCCCGTAAAGCACTGGCTAACGAAGGTAGTTCTCATCGGTCTTCCTTCCCTGAGAGCACCTGTGGCCGTCAGAGCCTTCACCCTGAATTTAGAACAGGTTCTCAACCACAGGGCATCAAACTGAGGTTTGTTGTGAATACAACAAATTGTTCTGAGCTTATTTGCTTCGTACAGAAGTAAAGAAATGTCTTCTACCATTTGCAATAGAAATGGGCCAAGTCTGATCATTTCAAACATAAAAGGAAGACAAATTCAGGCTATAATCTTTATTCTCCTGTAAACCTTGTAAAATAGTTTACATTGAAATACCTTTTAAGCAATACATTTTCCTATTTGGGTCCCAGAGCCCTATTTCCCATGTTCTTCCAGAATTCTCAGTTTTAGTTATATACTTTAAATTTCTCCACTTTTTCCACCTCTATTCCATTTTAGAAATTTAACTGTGCTTAACCTTTAAATCCCTTTATTAAACATTGAACACTTTTGTTAACTCTCACACTCGTGGTTTCTAGTTTAGAATTTCATTCAACAATCCTGGCAGTTTTCATGGCTACCACTGTGGCTCACTGCCAGCAGATGTGTCCCGATTGGTGTGGAAGTCCTCTGCAGGGGAGGCAGGGCCTGCCTTCTCCCAGCTGGTTGGGAAGCAGGCACATCACCGCAGCTATTACAGGCTTGAGAAGTGCCAGCTGCTGGTGATTCCACCATTTGCTTCCTTCAAACACTTACCTAGACTAATTTCTTATAACTTTTTAGCATTCATTCTTTCTAGCAATACATTAAAACTATGATTCTTAACAAATCAAAACACTTTCTTTAAAGCATAAACATGCCCATAAAAATATATCTGAATCTGATCTTCATATTTACAGGCCCTTAAAAAACATTGCTTATTTTCTTCATATGTCTGGTTCTAAAGGAAAAGAAGACAAATGGTTATCAGGTTTTACTCAATAACTCATTCCAAACTTGCTTAGGCAGCAGCCTTCACGACTGGCAGTTCAGAAGGAGAAGAGCTGGAAAGGGTGAGTCTGGGAGCAGCCGGTCAGTAGGGGGGAGGCCGTCTTCTTTTACCTTGCCAGAGCATAGAGTAGAAAAGAAAATCGAAAGTCAGGTTATGTCTAGGTCCTTCTTAACCTTGAGAAACAAAACAGGGAGAAAGAGAAAGAAAAAAACAGGAGCGAAAAAGAGAGGGAGAGGTACCTTGAAGTCTTTGTGACATCATCCATTGGCTTGAGCCATGTATTGGGTTCTCACCCTTCTGATCATAAACTGTTTCACCCTTGGCAGAAGCTGGAAGTGAAAGCAGGCAGACTTGAAGCTGGGAGAAAGCAGATACATTTCCTTCCCTTTAGTGCTCACGCGACTGGCTCAATTAATGCTGGCTTCATGCACCGCAAATGTGCTGCGAGTGCCTCTAGTGTCCTCTTTTCAAGCACTGACAGCGAAGATGACCTACAAAGCTAACTTTTATGAATTTGATCAAGGATTTGCTGAGTAGTTTTGAAAAGGGAGAATTTAGGTTTTTAATATTCAGATGCTACCTTAACAATATTCCATTATTTCCTTAATACTACCTAGTACTCTATCAAAAGATGAATATTCAATAGTTTATAAGAAGGTACCTACACTTTTGTTTTTGATTAAAAGAGGCAGCAATGATAAAAAAGAGTGTCCTCATTTCTTTTTGCTAGAAGAAACAACTTTAGTAGATATTTCTACAATAATATTGTAGTAGAGCTAATTTATATTTTATTTACTATACACTAGACATTAAGGACTTGACTTTTGTGTATTAACTTAATTCTTAGAGCATCTCTGATACAATCATTATGCCCATTTTACAGAACAAGAAGAGTAAGGCTTAAACCGTTTACATTACCTACCCAAGGTTGTGTAATTAGTAAATGATAAAAGCCAAGCTTACACGTACAGCACTCCATCTACCGAGTTCTTGATGCTGACTACACTGCCACATATCTAATGAAGTAGTTTAAAATGTGGAAAATAGTAAGTGCTAATTTCAGTATTCAAAATATGTCAAATACACACATAGAAAGAATGATAATCACAAGACATTATTAAGCTGCATTAATATAAGCAGACCTAGAGCTCAGCTAAATTCTGTTATATGAAAAGTCCTAAGCAGCAAGTCAAGATCAAGAATATTATAATAAGCATAGGGTAGGACAATATTTAACTTATTGTTAGGTTTTCTTTACAATAAAGAATATTTTCTTTAAAATGAAGATATGCTTCATGAGACTCAGATGGCTCATGTAGGATGGAACAGGTGCATGGGAGTGAAACTAAAGGAGAGAGCATCCTACAATTCATGACTCTCCCAAGTTGGAAATCATGGACCCAACGTCTCCGACACTATAATGAAGCTGCAGACTCTCTTCACAATGACCAACAGTTACTGATGCTGCCTCATTATGAGGCAGTTGTCATCCACTGACTAATGCACTTTGTCAAAATGTACCCATGTTTCAAGCACCACAATTTTTGATAGTAGTTGGACTGCTAAATATTGGACTCTAAATATTGTAGTTTCCATTTTTAAACATTATACTATTAAGTTAAGAAAAGAGGAAAAGTTCTTACTTTATTCATCCTTTAATGCTTTTTAAAAAGCTGAATTATGTGAAAGGGTTACTTAGCCATAAATATTTTTAAAGTTGTCTGTGAAACCAGTATGCATAAGTGTATGTAACTCCACTGTCGGGATTAAATGAAATTGTGATAGATGCAATCCAATAAATTTACCATCCACCACATAAAAGACTTTTTTCTTTTAGTAGTTCTATTTTTCTTTCTTTTTTTTCCTTTGTTATCTTCACCCAAGAACATGCCCATTGATCTTAAAAACAGGGGAAGGTAAAGAGAAAGAGAGCAGGGAAACATCAATGTGAGGAAGAAACATCAACCAGTTGCCTCCTGTATACACCCCAACCTGAAATCCCACAACCCAGGCATGTGCCCTGATTGGGAGTCCAACCCATGACCTTGACATTACAGGAATAACACTCTAACCAAATGAGCCACACTGGTCAGGGGTCTTTTAGTGATACTTAATTTTAACAACTTTTCTTAGAATTATCTCTTTAAAACTGCATTTCCAATCCTCTTGCACTTGTAAATAACTTTTTGAATTCACAAATATCATTTATGACATATGTACATTTTTTATTTCCCAGAGAAAAGTCCATAGGCTTTCAATCTGGCCTACTATGGAACTCCTATTGCTTTAATAAAAATTATGTTTAAAATAATAAAATAATAGAAATACCATTTGTAAAGAATGCATCTACCTATTATTATTTAACATCATTATTAGGTAAATATTAGTACTCTCATTTTAAATATGAGAAAACTGGAACTAAAAGAGGTTCAGTAACCTGCCAGATTTCACATAGCTAATAAATGAGCGAACCGAAATTTGAACAATGAGCTGCCTGTCTACTAAAGCTGTGCTTTTTCTATCCTGGCAGACCATTTAGGAGTCTGGCCCTTACCAGCCTCTGTCTTTACTTTGTCTGAAATTCAGTGCTGCCTCCCGCTGACCTCCCTTGGTATTACAATGAAGCCCACCTTTCAATACAATTCAGTGAAAACAATCTGTTCTTGTTGGGAGCAGATCATTTAGGAGTATTGATTCTAAATTTGTCATTGTTTTCCATGAAAGCTAAGCATACAGTATAAATTGCCACTCACCACATAAAGTTGATGACTTTCTATGCCCAAATGATTTGACAATTTGTGATTTCACCCCCAGGAGATTTTTTGCTAACATTTTTCAAGGCAAAATATTCAATCCCTGTCTAAAATGATCAAATTTTGCCCTGCGGCAAACTTGTAAATTTTTGCAAGGACTTGTGAAACTTCACAAGGCAAAAGATCAATAATTTCACACTGTTCTGTTCTCACCGTTTTCCTCAATGTACACTATTTAGTTTGAAACTGCCAAGATGAGAAAGTAAAAACTTAAGGGACAAGGAAGGAACTCCCTCCCCGTCCTTTATAAATATAAATGCTATGTTTAAAATAATGGTGAGCAATCTGTCATCAAAAATTTAAAGAAAGCCAAGAGTTTCAATTCTGATATTTAAAAAATTAATTTTACCAGAAGAAAGCAAAATACATGTTTCTACTCTTGTAATGTCCTACAGCGTGTACTCAGATACTCTAAAGTGTTTTTAGTATTCTACCTATTGTATCCAACAGCGTCCAGCCTTTGTTGCAAATCAGGATGTAGGCAAAGTGCCCGGATAAGCTGTTGTTATGCCAAGGCACCCAGACAGTTTGGTTATACCTGTAATAATATTGAACTTTTACTCTTCACCATTAATTTTGTGCATACCAATCTCTTTTCCCCATGTTAAAAAAAAAACTCCAGTACATTTGAGTCAATAATAATGCAGATTTTATCAGTCTTTGTCTTCCAAGTTTCTGTTCCCTATTAGGTTCTTTATCCCCACGTGCATGATAATCGTGAATATTTTCCCATGTTCAGTGGTTGCCCTTTCATTCTTCTTGTCATCTAATTTCTCCTTCAGAGCACTCATCCCTTTTCATGGCTTCACCTCTGCCTTTAGTTGTACAATTCCAAAATCGCCACTGCCCCCAATTCCTTCCTTTCATGTAAGCACTAGTCATTTATTTCCAATTGTTTACTGGACATTTCTACTTTGATGATTCACCTCTTCTTCCAAATAAATATGCTGAATCATCCATTTCACCCCAAAACTACTTTTTCCTCCTGGTTTCCTTTGATATTTTTCAAGAATAGAAACACGTTTCCAATCACCCATACTTAAAACCTCAGACCAGGGCACAAGGATGGCAACAACTCAAGTGTGTGCCAGAGCCAGGAGTGATTTACAGCATTAGCACAGGCCAAACACAGCTGAATGAACTGGGAGTTTTTGCCCCCTGTTACTCAGCACCATCTAATGGTCACCATATGAACATGCAGGCTCAATTTTTCCAGATCTTATTTTACCAAAATATATATAGGCGGGTGGGGGATACAAAAATCCTGGAATGATCTCCTGAAGGGCAGGCCCTTGTAGTACCAGCTTCCCACGCTATGTGAGTGTTCTAGGAACCCATCTGTATCAGTGTACCCAGTAGCATTGTTGTGAGAGGCTCCTTTCAGCTTTAGTGAATTTCCTGAAGACTTTCAACAAGTTTGCCCATTTCATCAAAGGTGATTTAGGAGTGCACACCAAACTGAGTGTTCAGCAGATTTTGACCAAAAATGGCATGATCCCCATGTTCCACCTTCTATTACCAAATCTTGCCCAGAGCAACATTTTTTGTTTGTTTCCCTGGATGAAAAAAGTCCTCAAAGGGAAATATTTCACCAATGAGGAAGAGTTGAAACAAAAAATGGCAGAAGCACTAATGGCATCAAAATTGACAAGTTGAGTCCCTGGCTGGTGTAGCTCAGTGGATTGAGCGTGGGCCTGTGAACCAGACAATCACGGTTCAATTCTCAGTCAGGGCACATGCCTGGGTTGCAGGCCAGTTCCCGGCAGGGGCCAGTTCCCAGCAGGGGACACACGAAAGGCAACCATACATTGATGTTTCTCTTCCTCTCTCCTTCCCTTCCCCTCTAAAGATAAATAAATAAAATATTTTAAACAATTGACAAGTTGAAAAACGGTTTTAAGCTGTGGAAAAAAGTCTCAATAGATGTATTGCATCAAATAGAGAGTACTTTGAAAGTGGCTGAAATATGTGAGAAGAAAATACACATTTTTAATAAATAAAATCTGGGGGTTGGCCCCCCTTGAATAATCTTGATTTTGTAGTGAAATCTATCAAATATCTTTAGATATTCTTTATTGTTAAACAAAATTTAACTTTACAAAAGCCACAGGAAATTTGTATATGAGCATGTGTATCTCAGGTGATCACAACACAGGCACTGAGCTCAAAGGAAAGTGGGAACAATATAAATAAGTTACAGGTGGGTACTCTTGGTTATGATAATGATGATAGAGCTACAGAGCCTACCCCAAAGAGCTGGAGGCATTCCAGGCCATCCCAATACCTTGGGCCACTTAGCATAGTGTTCTAGATAAATGCACTTAGCCCGCTTAAATAGTGAGGAAACTGATACTGATCTAAAACCCATAAACCTGAAATTAAAAATGACACATTCTAAGTCAGTGAGCCAAGGTAGCCAGAAGCTACAAAGGCGATCTTGATTCTTTGAAAGTACACTGCTATTTGTAGTTCTTCCCTTCAGTGTTCTAGGCATGGAAAACCAGTTTCCATCTTAAGACTAGCAGACTTCCGTGACTATTCAGTTCACATGTCTCTAATTCTTATTTTTTTTTATTTTCGGAAATAATTTACATTTGAATGTAACATAAAAAGTTACTTTAGTAAATTTTTGGAAATAAATGTGATAGATTTCTCAAATCAGACATTTAGAGATTGATTTACAGATATATGCTCTACTGATGATATAAAGCAAACCTTGGGAAGATCTTTTAAGACATCAAAAAACATGCAGATGAAATTAAGCACATTGAATTCATTCAATAGTTATAAAAAATGAAAATTTTATCCTACATTTGGGGGCTTTACTTATAAATCAAACACTGGCTGAGAAAATTAAAGGACTGTGGAAATTTAATTAATTATTTTATGCAGTAAAGGATATTTTTTAAACATAAAGAAAAGAAAGACTATAAGCATACTAAAACCTTTTTAAAATTGTATAATTAAACAATGAAACAAGTACAAAATCCATGTTAATTATAAATTAGCTGAGTAACCAAGTGAATAATACCAAACCTATATTTTCTGTGTATGTTCTAGAAATATCCTTTATCTTCAAATAACTTCTTTACCCAGATCAAGGAATGAATTGTGTTGCTTAGGAATATTTTAATGATGAAATGGAAAATATATTGTATGAAATACCATGGTATAGGGGCTTTCAGATTTTTTCATAGTTGTCATTGACCTATATGCATTCACTTTTTAAATTTGAAAACATCTAATATTTTGTGAGAAAATGATATTCTTTTAAGTTGAGAAACTAAATTTCCAAGTAAATATAGCATCAGTTTATTGTACTTCAGATTTCCAAAGCACAAGCATTTCAGAACTCTGAAAGACTATATTTAGAGTGAGATATACATATTCCCATGCAGATGGAGTAAATCCATGTCGGTATCGTTTTTGCCAGTCCTAATAAGACTCTCTCTTTAGTGTGTCTGAACAAGACTTATACATGAAAACGGAAACACACATGCATGCATACATGCAATGGATTCTTATAGAAGTAAATTTACAGCTGCTTTGTAGTTATTTCAATAGGAAAACTGCTGTAGTTCTAAGAGGAGAATGGCGGGGAGGTGGGGAGTCTCAACAGACTCCTATGTAGGAATCAAAGGTTTTAGTAAAATAGATAGGCAGAAAGACCTTAGTTTGTTGTTGCTCTTTTTAATATATAGTCAGGTATATAAAGCTCACCTGGACTGTAAATGCATAATTCTTAGAAGCCTGAAGTCCTAAAAGTGGGATGGCTCAGGCAGAATGTTTTAGAATGGAATATTACACTGAACAAGTATATAATTCTATTATTTAAACTGATACAAACTTGTTCTGTAGTAGTATAGTTGTCTGGCCACGTATTCTGTATAGCTCATTTTTCTTTAGTGTCAGTGTAAATTTGTCTGGTAACAATAGAAATTATAATTTTGCCATTAGGAGGGAAATCTGCTTTTGACTTCAATGGAAAATGTGCACAAAAGGATATTGGAAGAGATCAATCTTAATTTAATTACCTGTCCTTGTAGGTACTTATGACAAGTACTTTCTTCCTTTCTCAAAATCCACTTTGTCTCTGCTTGATTTCACTATAGACTTGAAATCACACTTCAGGGCATCAGCTTGTCACCCTGAAAATAAGTGCTATCCCAGATGTGTCATTGAAAGTTTGCTTCCAAAATGAAGAGGAAAATAGAATGCGCTCCTATGGACCTGTGATTCTGTTTAAGGAAATGTCTGAGGCTTTTGCTCTGGGTTTCTCTTCAGGGGAGACTAAACCCCAGAGTAAGCTCAGCCCTTGGAAGCTGCCTCTTGTGCCAAGGGAGGGATGCTTAGTGTCCATTTCTGCCAATTGACTTTCTGAGCTTTCAAACTTTGGGAGACTGTATCACAGTCACTATTTGAAAGATTATCTCCTTAACCCTTTGGCATTTCCTCAAGATTCTCAAACACACACACCCCTGCACACACTGTGTAAATGCATTTTGCATTTATGATAAGTTCAAAGAACCAAACCCAGTGCAAGCCCATGTGGGAAAAAGTGCCACATGATTCAACAGCACTTGAATCCACCTTGGATGGTGACAGAAGGTGTCATTCTAGGCCACAGGCCATGGGGATAGTGCCATTCATATGTATGCACACTCAGTTGTCTTGTATGCATCCTACACTTTCTAACTGCAGACCAACCATTTTCCCTTTGAAGTCACGTACACAAAATGCAGAACATTCATGTAGAAAAAAAACCCATGGCAACAGCACGTACAGAGTTTCTTGATTTTATTTGGAAAAAATAAGTTTACCTATTTTTCATTTTTAACTTTTTAAAACATATGTTTCTTTATATTTACTTGATTCTAACTTGAAAAAATTGCACTGTACAATATTTTAAGCAGTAGCTTATCTTGAGTTTCATAAACAGCCTGAAGTGTATTCACTCTCCCCTTTCAGAGACCTTGGAGCTATTTTCCTGTGCTGTGTACATTTTCATCCACAAGAACATTTTCTTCTCATTCTCCTAGACACCTTGGGACATTTTTTTTCTCTGCAGATAACTTAGAGGACTGTTTAAGACCCTATCCACTTCATCTACTCTTAGCTACACCTGAAGGGCAAAATCCCTAAGATCTTGACACAAATACTGATAAATACATGGAATTATTGAAGGTGCCATCTCAGCAAAAGAAGGTTGCGGCTGCCTTTGTTCTCAGGGGAGTACATATTTCACCCAGTAGCCAGACACCCAACTGCTGCTACAATCAGAAATCTCTGAAATGCCTTTAAGCTAATCATCTTTGAACATAAGCCTTTGTTGTTGAATCAGGGACCTTCTAGATTCAAGACACAGAAACCTTTTTTATTATTATTTTGTTTTATTCTCCACCTTGCACAAAACAGCATCCAGCCTGTCACTATCACCAGCAAGGTTCACTGATCTGTCAACATTCAACCCTGATGAAGACAGTGAGAGAAATCTGTAGCTCCGGAGAGTTCAGGAGAGAACCAAACAGAGTGTTTGAAAAAGAGCATTTTTATGTGTTTTCTTGTGACAGCACTAGTTTAACAGAAAATAGTTGGAGTGTGCCAAAAAAGGGGAAAAAATGAAAGACAGTAGTAGTAAGTTAGGCTAGCATGACATGATGGATCTGGGCTATGACAAACCAAATTGGAAAAAAGCTTCCCTGGGGACCAACTATACCAGGTTTGCTGAATTGTATTTCTTGATTTCTTACTGTGCAACAGTGCTTTTTACTGTTAGATTGACTAGGCTTCAGAATATTTTTAAAATTGTACAAATCAAAATCCATGTAGCTTAAAAATGAAGGATGTAAAAGGTTTAAGAGTTTGATGTATTGAAAGGCATTCTGTATTCCCTCATGTGAGTACTAAATATACATCTTGTCTGTCTGATGAATTTTAAATCTTTGTGGAAGGCAGTACACACAATGGCAGTTTACAGGGCTGGAAACCGTGGCTGGAGAGAAGGACATAGACTGCAGAGGTTCAAAAGTCTTTCTGTCTTATCCCACTAAGATATGCCCAAGAATTACAGCATGCAACCTCTGTACATTCTCATTTGTTCTGAGATGTTTATATAAAGGTCAAGTAAAGAAACATTAAATCTGGGCCCTTCTTAACAAAAGCGTGAAGTCTTGTCTTTATTACTTGTCCTCTCAATTCTTATGCAGTAGCTTTCACACATGCTAAAGTGAGGTCAAAAGAAAATAAAAAGAGAAAGAAGAATTATTTCATTTGGCTCGTCCTTATAAATCACATGACACCAAATAACTAGACAGTCTGCTTCTTTCAAATAGTCATCCATAACTAGCTTTGAATAAATTCCTAAATTAATGGACTATATTAGAGACTCAGATGACTTTAGATACTTGACTTATAGAAGCATAAACAATTTGAATATTATTTTCAAGGAAGTTACAACAAATTTGAGTAATTCATGAGATTGTCTGAATGTAATGGGATAGGTACTAAGTGACAGTCAAATTCAAAGTAGACAGAAGTCTATCTGGTGGGCTTAGCCAACACAGCACCATGAATTTTACCATCAACTACTGACCCTGACGAGGTGTGGAGGACGTGGGTGGTGAAAGTGTTCTGGTGGAGGTTCAGTAAAATAGACTAGCTAAGCATTGAGGAATGTTAGCTAAACGATAAGATGTAGGGTCAAAGACATTCAAATAGGAACCACAGACTGAAATGCTTGTGGCTAGTAACGTACAGAAGTAAAATAGTATGATTCAAGTGTTGGAAAAAAGACGACAATTGCAGATTGGAGTGTGCTTGTCCCAAGTGAAAAAATAAAAAGCAGCTGCTTTTCAGCTAAAGATCAGTGATGCTCACATGATTATGGAGTAAAATTGCCACATATTCTGTTTTTATTTTTTAGTCAAAAATCTGGGTATTTTACATGAATTCTCTTGATTTAAATATTAGCGAGTAATTTAAATATTTTACACATCACATGAGTCAATAAAATACACCTCTGATTTGTGTTTTTGTTCCATATAGTTTGTTACCTCTTTATTAGTGTAGTCAGCTTGAACTATGGATATGCAATGTCGAAACTCTTTGAGTTTGAGAATGTGGAGAGTGAACTATTCTGGTAAATACCTCATAAGATGCAAATGGTTTTAGCAGTAGATGGCAGGAGAGGGTAGGATGGAAGAAATGAAAGGGATTGGGAGACACAGAGATTTTCAGAGGGTAACTGAAGTAGCTGGGATGGTCGCGGGTAACACGGTAGAGAGGAACAGCAACAGCTAGCTGTTGCCATCCACAAGAACTAGGGAAAATTCATTTCAGAGGTCTCAAATGATAGAAAGGTTTACGAAGTAAGTGGCATTGAGAAGATTACAATGAAATGCCCAAAGTCTAAGCCAAATATATATAGAATTATTAACAAGACCAATAGAAAAAGCCTAAGAGATTTTGATTTGATTTGGTAGTTTCTGTAAACATATATATATATATGTTTACAGAACATATATAGACCTCTTGTTAGACCTCTTTGCCTGGTTCTGGGAATTGTATCTCGACTCCTTGTGGCTAAGGGCAAGGGACGACCTTTGGAATGCCAGCTGCAGAAGACAAAGCTTGTCCCTGGTAGCAAATGCTGCCTCAGTTTCCTCTCCCTGCCCCCAAAGCTTCATCCAAAGTCAATGACAGGTAAGACCCCTCACAGTGGGGGGCAACCTAAGCCAGTACTCAATCACTTGGAAGGCCTTCATGGAAGGAGTCAGGGGGCTGCAACAAAGAGGGAGCAATGGACTCTCGCCCCCTGGCTTTGACATAGCTTGAGTCCCCATGTTCTCTGGGAGAAGCGCTTCCTGGCTCTAATCCCCTTAAGCCTGAATACCTGGTGGGGAGAGGTGCAGGTCTTTGTCTTGCTTAGTGTGTCCTGGGGAAAAATCTGGCACCACAAAGACTTCCTGATAAACCTGTGAAATCTGCTCTGCTAAGAGTGCTTTCATTCATATGTTAAGGGTTCGGCAGGGGGGGAGGGGCCTCAGCTTTCTTTGAAATGTTATCTACTGTTTGATCCTTGCCACCCTGTATTCCTGTGTATTAGAACCCAAGAAAAGGCCCTGGAGGAAGGGGCTCAAGGCCTTTTACCCCTGAGAAACTAGCCACTGCTCACGGTCTTTTCCTTCTGGGAAAATGGCCACTTCTCTCCAAGCAGATCACATCATGTCTCAGTCATGATTACTCTCATCTGCGGCAGCTGGGGGGACTTGCGAGGAAAGTTGCCTATATATATATATGGCGACCTATATGTGTATATATATATATATATATATATATATATATATACAATATATATAGTATATATATTCAGATTAACTGATTAAATAAATTCAATTCATTCACAAAAATATACTAAAGACTTAATTTGTCAGGTTTAGAGTAAATATTTTCAGGCAGTACAGGGCACAACAGTGCCTATGAAGGTGTGTAAGACAGTTGGCCCACCCTCAAGGTGTTTAAATCACACATGCATGCACACCAACACACACAACCCTGTGTTTTGTTTGTTTTGTTTTGTTATTGTTAAGTATTAATGTTAAAATAGGCAAAACATTTTATATAACAGTTCAAAATCAAATGACTGTTTTTAAAGGATTGTTTGAATGATTATAGTCTGATTAATATCTATATCCATATCTACATCCATTTCTATATTAGAATGTTGTAAAAAGAGAAAGAATACATCTAATAGTTTCTTGATAAGCATTGATACTTTTTTAAAGTTAAATTACATATCAATGCATTTTCAATATGTAATGCAGGAAGATGCCAAAATTACTTTGTTATTTTGATCCATTTGCACCTTAACCTAAGGGAATAATAGGTATGCCATCCTACTATTCACTCAGACTTAGATTGGTATCCTCTTGGGTTTGGTTTTATTTATGTATAAATATGCATAGTTCAAAACTTGTTAGTAGCAGCAGTAATAATGTCATTTATATACTTCACCTTGTCCATTTAAAATGGATTGTTCTATTTATAGAGTAACAGCCTGTAAAATTAAATTAAAAATTTAATAGAAAAGACAGTCCCTTTAAAAATTATTATAATAGAAGTAAGGGCAATTTTTTCCATAAATTACTCCCAAAGCAACTTTTAAAAAAATCTTTTTTTTTTAGTTTTGAAACTTTAAAATAGTCTTATTGATTTTTTAAAATAATTATTTACGTAAAATAATTTATGGCAGAGATTTCGTTATTTGAAATATATATTCTTATAATAGGAATTTTACAAGACCATTAATTTCAGCAACACTGGGAAATAGAACTATAATTGAGGAGCTATTGTTGATTGTTTCTAGAAATAGATATTGACCCCATTAGTTTTAAGTGATAACATTACTAAGCCAAAGTATTAATTTAACAATATCAGAATTGCTGATTTTAATCAGTGTTTTTATTTAATCCTTTCCTTTAGCATTTAGATTTCACTTAAGTTAACATACATAAAAGTAAATGTAAATTTTAAATAAATTATCTTAGAATTCTCATTTTTAAACCTATTACAAAATTAATTCCTGTGGAAGCTCCAGTATCTAAAGTCTTTTGTTTGCTATAATCCCTTTGGTGTGCATTTTTGGGCCTGGTGGTACTGAGGCTACCCTCTTGGACATTGTTTTATTCATCAGAAGGGCACCCTGGGGTCCTTAGAAGCCCTGTGGTCTAATAATCAATCATTAGGGCATTTACTCATCAAGTTATACTTTCAAGGAGAAGAAGTAATCATTATCAACAATAGCAACAACAACTAGAATAGAACTAACATTTACTGTGTCCTCATTATGTGCCAGGTATGCTTCCAACTCTTAATATGTGTTAAGGTATTTTGTTCTTACAATAAATGAAATCATTTTTAAATGATTGTGTCAAGTTTGTTAGCTGGATTTACAACTGTTAAAAAGAGAAGCAACAGCTTAGGAAAACATATTTCCCAATGATACCTCAGACAAAGATTTAATCTTCAAAATATACAAAGAACTCACTCGACTCCACTCAAAGAAGACGAGCAACCCAATTAAAAACTGGGCAAAGGACTTCAACAGACACTTCACCAAGGAGGACATACAGAGGATCCAGAGACACATGAAAAGATGCTCAATATCACTAGCTATCAGAGAGATGCAAATTAAAACCACAATGAGATACCACTTTACACCAGTCAGAATGGCTATCATAAACAAAGAAACAAACAACAAGTGCCGGAGAGGTTGTGGGAAAAAGGGGACCCTAGTTCACTGTTGGTGGGATTGCAGACTGGTACAACCTCGATGGAAAACACTATGGAATTTTCTAAGAAAACTAAAAATGGATGTGCCTTTTGACCCAGCAATTCCACTGCTAGGAGTATATCCTAAGAACCCCGAAACACCAATCCAAAAGAACCTATGCACCCCGATGTTCATAGCAGCACAATTTACAATAGCCAAGATTTGGAAGCAACCTAGATGCCCATCGGTAAATGACTGGATCAAAAAGCTATGGTGCATTTACACAATGGAATTCTATGCTGCAGAAAGGAAGAAGGAGCTCTTACCCTTTGCAACATCATGGATGGAACTGGAAAGCATTATGCTGAGCGAAATAAGCCAGGCAGTGAAAGACAAATACCATATGATATTACCATTAACAGGAATCTAAACAACAAAACAAACAAGCAAGCAAAATATGACCAATGACACTCAAATAAAGAACAGGCTGACAGGGTCCAGAGGGGTGAGGGGAGAGAATCATAGGGGAAAAGGGGATGGACTCACATGAACAAGTACAGAGGACACATGGACAATAACTAAGGTGGGGGGTGGATATGGGAGGGAGGTGGGGAGAACTGGAGGGAGGCAGGGCTGGGAGTATAAGACAGAAAACTGTACTTGAACAAGAATTAAATTCAAAAAAAGAAAATGACTTCCTAATGGAATCTTTATTAGCTGTAACTAAAATTATATTAAAATAAAAAATTAAATTAAAAAAATAAAATAAAATAAAAATGTAGATGTATGACATATCTGTCTCCATTTCTTGTTTTGAGACCTGTATATGCTGAGAGGGGAGGTGCTTGATGAAGGCTACTCTCAGACATGCCCATCCCATACCCACAAGAGCATTATCTGTGTTCTCAGAGGTTAGATTAACACTGATTTTGCAGTTTTGAACCTTCTCAGTACACCAAAGATGTCAAGCTTTTTGAGTGATGTATATTCCACGAGCTCCTGATAAGAGGCAGGGACTGAAGGTGCCTCAGATACGGGGCCTCAGATACGGGGTGTTCTGGGAGAGAATTAAAAGTACTAAATGTGTTCAAAGGATAATGTGATGATAGGCCATTCATACTCAAATCTGAGTTTATGTTTTAATAGATGATGTACTAACACACATACACAAAGATATTTGTATTACTATATAAACCCTGTAAGTGCATTTGATGGAAATTCATTAAAACTCTGGAACTTAATGGCGAATTAGTCTTGTTCAACTTCCTAAAACTCCTTTGGCATTTGTCATCATGATGATAAATGATAATCTTCTCATCTAAACCTTCCCTTCCCCCATAAAAGGATCTTAATAAGTACCTTTAAAAATCCTAAGATGGTCTTTGCTGTAAATACCACTTATTTTGGAACACAGAGCCCTTAAACTTATGGAAGAATTAAGAAGCAGTGGTGAGCTATTATGCGAGTTAACATGATTTTCACAAAATACAAGATTTGTGTAAGCAGGAAGTTATTACTACACATATTTACTTGATATTTTGTGGGTTAATAATTAATGTTGGGTAGGATGTGTTAGCTTTCCTCTAGCTCACTTACAGGCAATATATTAGTTAGGATAACACTAGCTGCCGTAACAAGTAAACCCAACAATAGATCATGGATCAAATAGAGTAAGTAGAATTGTATTTCTCACATGTACAAAGTCCAGCATGGGCATTGCTGACTGCAGGCTGCTTTCCTGCAGGAAGAAAACCAGGGACCCAGAGCCTGTAACCTGTGGTTTCTAAGGTCTCTGTGTGTTTCTGCATCAAGACAGAGAAAGGGAGTTGAAGATGAAAGGGAATGAACAAGATGAGTGTCATAGCTGCACCCGAAGTGACACGTATCACTTCTGCATATGCTTCATGGACAAGAATATGACTCACCATTTATAGTCTCGGGTACAGCCACTTCCCAGCAATAAGCATGTACTGTGGAAGGTGATATCACACCTTGTATTTGGTGTGCTGTCATTATCTTCCCAAGGCAATCTAGAAGTATCTGAGATTATCCTCAAAGAATCCTGGGCTGGTACACTGACCAGAGGGTACAGAGTCAGCTCCTCTCACATCCAGCTTAAGGTTTTGGGTACTAGATCACTGGTTTTCAACCACTGGGACTCTGCCTTCAAATCACTCACCCTGTCTTGGGCATTGTTCTAAGCACTTTGTATATGCTAGTTTAATAAATACTCAAGGTGATGCAGGAGGCAGCTATTTTTATTAGGCTCATGCATTTCACAGTTAGGGAAATTGAGGCACAGGGAAATGAGTAAATTTCTGAAACTCATATGGTAAACATCAACTGCAGTTACAATCTGCACTTGAATCTAGGTGGTCTAATATCATTAAACTTTATTCTCTCCCATGAAACATAGAAAAATATGGTTCATATTTTTATGATTAAATTAAAAAATACTTAAAAAAAAGAAAGGGCAAAATTGGGAGGAGCAGTTAGTTCCTGAAAGAAATTTCCTCTAGTTACTCTTGGCTTAGGTTAGGCAGGTTATCCTTTTATGCAATTTGCTCCCAGCCAGCAGACTCCTGTTCTTTCCATACAGGATGGTTTCTGCCTTGTCCACGTCATGTGGTTTCAGCAGATGTCAGGATTTGAAAATGGTACCTGATCTGAAGGAACTTAGATTCTGTTGAACAGAAAAGGGGGTCTAAAATAATCAAAAAGGATGCTTGGGACTTAAGGAAAAATAAACAGCAGGCAATAGGATACCCAGGAATGGTAGATTACTACATGTGGATTATCAAGAAAGAGTCCATGAAGGATGAAGACTTCAGCTGGTCCTCAGGGAATGGGCAGGATTTCATCAGCAGAGAAGTATGGGGGATTTTCAAAGGAGAACGTTTATGAGAACGAAGATTCAGGTGGACAAAGGCAGTATCTGTAGCAGCAGAGCTATAAGAGAAGGCAATTTTGGGAATTAGTGAAAGTTATATCTTTATCCATTTTTTACTTTAGAACTTACTTTTGCATATATTTTTAATTCAGTGTAACCATCTGGCAAGGCCTGGCGCACTACAATTTGTTGCTGTAGTGGTGTTTATCCGAGGAGCTACGTATGCAGGCTCAGGAAAATGAGTGCTGGGGTCTGGGAACAAAGGCTGGGGAGGGCTTTCCAAACAAATTCCACCTTCCACTCATTTCAACAAGTGCCAGAGTTCAGGGATGTGCTTCACTCATTATGTTTCCAGGCCCCTAGTGCTTGTTACAGAGAACCTAACAAAACCTCAGTGTTCAGCCTGTTCTGCTTCTAAGTCCCTTTAGAACAACTGGCCATCCTTATGTACCTATGTCACTTCCCATCACTGCTTCCTCATGCAGAGAATACTTCACCCCTCCTTCAAATCAAGGAATGAGCTCCTGGAGGACATCCAGGGAGTTCTGAATTCTCTGAGGAGCTACCTCTGACCATTGCTGTTCCTCTTTGTCAATCACAAAGCACTTCTAGTGACATCATCGCTGTTTCCAGTACTATGTTGTTTCCGCAGGCAGCGTGAAACTGACAGGGGGAGCCCTGAGAAGAGCTGAAAGGGCACTTCTGCTTTTATGGTGCATCTGACACCTGTAGTTACAAGAAATAAAACAGCTCTCATAAATATATTGCTGATTGATGCAGAAGGTGAATGACTTTGGAAGTAGCTTTTTAATGCAGTACATAGCATAGGAGACTCCAGTCAGCTACTATGCACTTTTAACCTAAGCATATCCTTCTAACTAGAACCAATCTGGTCAGGTAGTTTCTAGAAGTCTCCAGATCAAGATTTGGTCATTATCGAAAGCCCAGTGAGAATCCAGAACCCTTGATCTATGGGATGAGTTTGTTCTAGCTCTGATTTTAATAAAATACGCCTTTTGTTTTTAGCCTATATGCTTGTGTGTTTCTTCTATTGAATAGTTATATTATAGCTAGACAAGCTAGTGCTCAAAGTTAAAAAGAAAAAAAACACACACTCTTGTCTCTTTAGGGAGAGTCTTTTCTAAGAATGAGCAGAGAACTCTGTCTAAATTCAAGTAATCATTATTATTGTAACAATAACAGCAGGTCTGACAAGTAAGCAAAAGCAAATGAAGGGACTCAAACCCATGTAAAATCAGTTATATTGATAACTTGGGTAATTTTGACACTAAGTGGATAAATTACAAAATTGGGAAGTGATTGATCACACTGTGCTAGAGATCACAAGTTCATATGCCATCAATAATGCATTGAATTGGAGTAGCCATACTGAGTCTACCGTATTCAGCAGTGAATATGGTTGACCTTTCTAAATTTCCACCTTCCTGTAACAGCCCACAGTGCAGATGCCTTCTTGATCACTCTTCTTTGTGGCTTTTGTGACACCGTCATCCTGGTTTTTTCCCCCAGTTGCCTGGCCATGATGGCTTTCCTGTTTTCCTTTACCCTGTATGTGTGGAAAAGCATTCTAGTCTCTAGCAGCAACTCAGAGCATTTTCAGGCAACACTGTTGACTGCCTTTCTTACCAGTACATCTTCTATTCAGGCTCATTATGGTGAGTGCAAGAAGCACGATGAGAAAAGCTATCATCAGTCTTACTTACAAGCGCTACAGAAAAGGGAAAAAGAAAATTTTCCTTGTAACTTTTTGCATTTATCCTGGACCATGGCAACTAAGAAAAATTACAATTATTGAAATACATTTACACAGTACATGCCAAATATTCAACCTAGAGCCTCAATATATTTCATATATTTGCAGTTCAGAAAAAATAAATACAAAAGAGATTCACAACAAACAGTGTTACTGAGTACTAAATTAGGTGCCAATTACTAGGCCTATGTTTCACATAGTATTTCATTTGATTCCAGAGACAAACTTAGTATGCACTATTGTGATCTCCACTTAGGAGATGAGAAAATTGAGGTGTGGAGAAGTTGTCCAAAGACACACAACTAATAATGTCACAGGAGTTTTCATTCTTCTCCACCGGAGCCCTTCTTTTTAAATAGATTTCTCTTTGAATTGTCTCACATATAGTGTGCCTCATTTCTGCCTTTTGCTCTAACCATTTCTCTAAGTTGTTTCTATCACTTTGTATATTTACTATTTTAATTCTTGACTTATATTGCTCTGGGTTCCTAAGTATTATTCTTGCCAGTGCAATTCCCTTATATTTTTCTAGCCCATATCTGGTCAGTTGTCCACTACTTTAAAACATGGGTAGCTAGAGTTGATTTGTTTTCCATTACTTTTGGCTCTAGTTGATATGTTCTCTATTGCATCTTGTTCTCAGATACTTCATCCACTTCTGCATGACCATACAGGTGTTGATACTTCACTTTCAGCTATGAATATCCATGTGAGAGAATTAGTAAAAAGGGAATGTTAGGATTCTACCTCAAATGGATGTAATCTCTAGTTAGCAGCTTACAATACTGAAACTCTTTTTATTTCTTCTTAGCACCATGGCATTGATAGCACTTTGTTTTACCCTGTTGTGTAACATTATCTCTGAGGATTTCCACTTGAATCACTGTAAGGTGATTATGACAGTTTCACTAAACCTCATTCATGTGAATGGAAAGGCAGTGCCATCAAAAAAGTCTTTTTTCTTAAAGTCATTTTTAAAATAATTTATTTGTTTATTTTTAGAGGAATGGAGGGAGAAAGAGAGGGAGAGAAACATCGATATATGTCTCTCACATACCTTCTACTGGGGATCTGACCCACAGCCCAGGCATGTGTCCTGATTGGGAATCGAACCAGTGACCCTTTGGTTAGCAGGCTGGTGCTCAATCCAACAAGCCACACCAGCCAGGGCAAAAAAAATTGTAATAATTATTTTACAAGACATATTGGTACTTCCCAACTTAAACTCACTAAACTGATTTGAATCTCATTTCACCAAATGCACATAAAGTATTTTTACTAAGTCAGTTTAATACTACTTTTAGGTAAATATTTAATCACAAAATATATTAGCAAAATTCACATGTGTGACCTTAATCTCATCACGAATAAAGCAATAGTGTATGTACATGTATCTCAATACTTAGATGACTAGTATAAAAACAATTATACAGTAAATTTTATTATCAAAAATAATCCCCAAAGTAAATAATATGACAGTGACAGATGTTGTGCTAGTTGTTTACATTTATTATCTTATTTAACGTGTGACTCCTCTCTATAAGATCTTTTGTCCACATTTTACAGAGATGGAAATTGAATGTCAAAATGTTGAGTAACTTGCTCAGAGTCACACAGTGTGTGGCAAGGACCAATCTCTGTAATCCTTGTTCTTTTAACTTTGCCACACTGCTGTGTTAATTTACATTTCTAACACTGGCTCTTCCTTCAATTGTTTTCTATGAGAAAAACAAAAGAGAGGCTAAGGACAATTGTGATATAATAAGTAATAAATACTGAAATTTCTTAAGTCTATTTCAAAGTCTAAAAAATAATAATTTAGGAATAATTAAAGTTTACTTCATCAACTTATCCATTATAAGAAATGTTTGAGGAGGGGTTGAGCAAAGAGGAAAAAGGATCATGGACATGGACAACAGGGTGGTGATTGCTGGTGGGGGGAGTATGAAGGGACTGAATGGTAATGGGAAAAAATACAATAAAAATTAAATTTAAAAGGAAATGGTCAACAGATAAAAGAAGGATAAATAGAGGAATGGGTAAATAAATAGGTATATAATGATACAAGCATAAAAACATTAATGGTAAAATCTAGGGAGGGGTGTAGAGTGTTTGCTATAAAATTTCTTTCGATTTTGCTGTATACTTTAAATGTTTAATAATAAAATACATTTAAAATAAAATATTTGAACAAATACATATTACAAAAATTAAAATCAGTATGCAAAATGCTTTATGCAAGTCACAGAAAGAGAGTGAAATCGCACCACTATGAAAACTGTTTGGGTGGTTACATTTTTCCAGTGGCAAGATTTTCCTCTTTAAACTCCAAGAGGTAGTGTCCAACATTCTGGATAGACATTCTCCGAATGTTTATCATACCTTCTCATGCCTTGTCAGTACACCATTTAGCATAATCCATTCTTGATGACCTCCCATTATAAACATATATTGTGTCTTATGTTTCATTGCAACTGGCCATTGATGCTTATTGAAAGGAGAGAATTATTGACTTTTACATTATTTTTTTTTGTATTTTATAGACTTTTACCTCTTAATCTCATCCTTATCTTTAACTTCTTTCTATTGTGGGTGTTTCATTCTGTGACACTCCCTCTCCTTTTCCTATTTTCCTTTGTGTTAAGAAGCCTACTTTCTTAAAATTGTGTCTGAAATAAGTGTCCATTGGCCTTGAATACGGACCTAGGAGCTACATAGGCAAAGCACAAGTGTTTTCCATGAACAGATAATTCAAGTGGTGAAACTTTTCACAAAGTTGTTTTATAATGAGATAAGACACATGAAGCTATTTTTTTTTTTGCCTGGGGAATATTTATGGAAGATTTTGGAAAAAAGACATTTAGGAAAAGATATTGGAGTCACACTGGGGATGAGAGGAAGGATTGTTATCTCCCAGACAGAAATCAACCTAGAAAGTTTATTTTCCTTTCTCCTGTATAATAAGAGTCTAAAGTCCTTGCTAATGCAGCAGCAAAGTTTTATTTAATAGCATTGGATAAGTAAAAAATCTGTAACTATAAAGGGGAAATGATTGAACTCTCTTTAGACAAACCAGAAAGCTTAGTTTTAATTTGACAGATACTGAGCTCTGTAGGGCAGAAGGTCCAGAAGCTTTTTAAATTGTTACCTACCCACTACCTACATGAAAGAGGCCAGGCCTGCTTGTGCTAGTGTGGCACACAGAAGCCTTCCACGCAGTTTGATCAACAGATTTAGCATATCGAAAAGTTAAAGTGAAGCGCGGCCGGATCAGGTATGGCCTCAGGGAGGCAGAATTAATAGGCAAAACTATATCCTATGTAATTATATGTTGTTATACATAGTAACACTGTGCAAATTGTAGATATTTTATTCTATACACAGGTTCAAGATATCTCTCTATATTGATTTTGTTATTTGTATAATATTCTTAACATATGAGTTCGTGTCATTATCAAAATGGCTGGTATAAAAAATAGACCTAAATGTATGGTGGCTCAACAGAAACAGACTCCACTATTAAACTAGAACAGGCTTACGGACATTTTGAGGTGGGGGTGCATAGATAGGGAGCTCTCCCCCTCTACCCTTGGATAGGCAATGATTCGGAGCCCTGGCCCTTTGCATTTTGTGGCTGTCCTTGCCCCTGAGCCTCATCACCTTTGTTGTTTACAAAGAGAGTGTAGAAAGGGCACAGCAACTGCTTCAAAGCTCTGCCCGGGGAACAGCGCACATCACGTACCCTCACGGTCCCATGACTAGAACCCGAACATGATCACTGCAGCCTCAGAGAACATGCAGCCCAGTTGCATACAAATTAGGAGAGGAGAACACAGCATTCTCAGCTGCATTATATGAGTAAATGAAATTATTACGGGACCGGTAGGTATCTAACCTAGTATTACCAAACAGCAAGTGTAGCAACTGCATCTATATATTGATAGATAAACTACAGTGACAAATACCTTAAAAATATGTGCTCGAAGTTTGACTGCACTAGTTTCGGTGAGTCAAGCCCTCCATGTGAACTCTAACATAATGTATTTGGGTTTTCACCTTCATTTTTTTCTCCTCTGACTAATTTTTGGTTAAACTCTAAATGGGTGAATTTGATAAGAGGAAAATATTGATGAGGTATTCCCAGAGTACCATGTCTAATAACCAAACACCAAGAATATATATCTGTGAACAGAAATGTAATATTTGTTTTCTTTTACAATTTATTCATTTATTATATCTCAGATCATCAAAAGAGAGATATTAAATGTCTCTACAATAAAAAAATAAATGTCTCTACAATAATAAGCTCTGTAGATAAGATAATAAAAAAACCCATTTCTCAATTTTATCAATTCATCACTTCCTTAAAGTTGACAAGAGTACTAATAAACAAAGCAAAAAACAATATGTTATAAACTTTATCTACATGTACGAAATGCCTCCACAGGTAACTATGATCATTTGACAGATAAGCTAGACATTTTGCCCCTATTATCTCTAAAATATCTTTACTCAGAGAGTTATTACATAGGATAAATTTGAAGTCAAAATTGTTTCAAAATGAAAATTTCTCAATACTAATTTGGCACCATCTGTGGGTTCAAAAAAGTTACAATGTGCCCTGGCCCATGTGGACTAGTTGGTCGGACCATCATCCCATAAACACAAAGATCATGGGTTTGATTCCCAGTCAGAGCGCATGCCTAGGTTGTAGGTTCAATATCTCTCCTTCTCTCTCTCTCTCTCTCTCTCTCTCTCTCTCTCTTTGTCTTTCTGTCTCTGAAAGGGTTTAAGCAATGAGTACAATCCCACTTGACTAATCTAATCAAATGTTTACCATATGATTAGATATGAAAAATTAACTTCAGTTTCTAATATATGATGTGTTTGGTTCTAGTCTGTTACTTACTTCAAAGTATAACCTTGAGTGGATTTTAATCTTGCTAACCCCATTTCTTCACCTGCAGAGTAGGCCTATAATCTCTCCTACACAGACATGTGGAAATGAGCACACGAGATAGTGAACCTCAAGTGCCTGTGGAGTGCAGTCTTGGCGTCCTGTAGCTGTTAGTCTCCTCCTCGTTCCTTCTGTGCAATTCTACATTTAAAACCGCACCACCAGAGCGATCAGTAGCCCCACCCCTGGGGTTTTTAACCCCATGGCTAAAAACCTGTAAAGCGACTGACATTCAAATTTTATTTCTCCCCAAGTTAAATTTTTGTTAAACTTTTACATAAAAAAAACTATAGCAAGGTATAAATAATACTTCTTGCTCTGACTAAAAATAATTCTGACACTTTATATTCTTTTTGAAAATTTCAGTCCAATGTGGTGTGAAATTCTGGGCTGAAAATCTGCATTTCTGGTAAAAATACTTATTTAAGTAAGTGGCATAGATAATATGGAAGGTGGGAAGAAATTCTATTTTATGATTTCATGACAAAAACTGCTTGGAAGAAGAAGATCAGGCATTCTCCAGTTTGCAGAAAACTCTAAATTCTCTCAGGTAGGGAAATAGCAACACTTTCCCAGTTGACGGCTGAACTCACATGTTATTTATGCACGTCTATTCTTTCTTTCATTTGAACCAAGGAAAAGTAGACCTGCCCTTTCACAAAGTGACCCCTTTATCAAAGAGAAAATTCAATTGAATAAATCATGAACTTGACCACAAGTAAACTCTTGTGGTTTTATTATCGAACCCTTACTTTGTAACTGGTAAAGATAAATATAGTGACATATCCTTGAGTGTAAATATAATTAAACTGCTTCTTTTTAAATAATTACAAAATTATCAGGTAAATAGGCACATTTATAGGATGTTAGGTCCACTTTCTTTAACTTTTCCATTTTTAAAGCACAGTGGATTAAAAGTATGCTCCGTTTTAAAGCAATGCTCTTGAGTTTTATGGATACTTCAGTATCATTATTAAAGTCTTTTTTGAAACCAAGGAGGAACACACCAAGGCACATCATAATTACATTAGCCAAGATAAAAACTGAAGGAGAGAATCCTAGAAGCAGCAAGAGATGAATAGAAGGTAACCTACAAAGGAGTTCCCATCAGTAAGCTGATTTCTCAGAAGATACCTTGCAGGCAAGAAGGGGCTGGAAAGAAGTATTCCAAGTCATGAAAAGCAAAGGCCTACATCCAAGATTGCTCTATCCAGCAAAGCTACCATTTAGAATGGAAGGGCAGATAAAGTGCTTCTCAGATAAGGTCAAGTTAAAGGAGTTCATCATCACCAAGCCCTTATTATATGAAATGTTAAAGGGGCTTATCTAAGAAAAAGATAAAAAACATGTATAGTAAAATGACAACAAACTCACAATGACTAACAACCACACCTAAAACAAAAACAGAAACTAAGTAAACAACTAAAACAGGAACAGAACCACAGAAATGGAGATCACATGGAGGTTTAGCAACAAGGGTGTGGGAGGAGGAGAGAGGGGAAAAAGGTACAGAGAATAAGTAGTGTAGATGGCAGGTAGAAAATAGACAAGGGGAGGGCAAGAAAAGCATGGGAAATGGAGAAGCTAAAGAACTATGACACATGGACATGAACTAAAGGGGGGAAATGTGATTGTGAGGGGGTGTGAAGGGTGAGTGGAATGAAGGGGTGATTGGGACAACTGTAATAACATAATCAATAAAATATATTAAAAAAGAAACCATATGAAGTTGGTCAAATCTTGGCCTTCTACACATTTAAAAAACATAGTATTTCCAAAATCAAAATCAACTCTAATCAAATGATGAAATTATAATACCCAAATAGTTTAGATACGTCAAACTTGAAACATATCCAATTCTTAATTTTTTTTAATTTATTTATTTTTTAATTTATTTATCTTTAGAGGGGAAGGGACGGAGAGAGGGAGAGAAATATCAATGTATGGTTGCCTCTCGTGTGTCCACTGCTGGGAACTGGCCTGCAACCCAGGCATGTGCCCTGACTGGGAATCGAACAGTGATACTCTGGTTCACAGGCCCGCGCTCAATCCACTGAGCTACACCAGCCAGGGCCCAATTCTTATTTTGCATTGCTTTGTCAGTGGACTATTAGGAGAAAACAAATTGTTAATGTAAAATAAGTAGTAGAATATCAGTGTTTTAGAGAAAAATGGAATTTCAGCAACTGTTATAAACAACTGAAGGGAAACTTAAAAAACAAATATAATTTTGTGCCAGAAGTATGACAATCAATAAATCTAGTTGATACTTAAATTCTGTAAAATATTTTCTAAATAAGTATATTGTGTGGCTTATAAATAATTTATGTCATTATAAAAACAGTTTGTGGGAGATAGCTAGATTAATTTCTACCAAGCATTTTTTTATTTATTTTGAAAAAATATTTTTTGGTAAACACCTGTTTTCTCTCTCTGCATTAAAACTATTGGAATGATCTCAATAACATTATTGAGCATATTGTAAATTTCTTAAAGAAGGAGAGGCCACTTTTATTCAAATGCTACATCAAGGTAAGAAAATGTTTTAATATACTGAACAAAAATATGAGAAAGACATAGAAAATCTTTCCAAGACTTATGGGCAGAGACTGAGAGAATAGTGGTTACTGTAGTGCTCAGGTTAATACAGACAGAGAAGGATGGCTGCCCCTGCAGAAGGAGGAAACACAGCAATGTCTTCGCATTATGAGGTGTAGAGTTGGTTAGACCTGTGTTTAAATCTTGGCCCTGGCTTTCACTACTAGCATTTTGATGATGGTCACATTATTTAGCTCACATGTATCATGTACTACAGCACATGATCATCACCTGGTAATAACACAGATGTTTCAGGGTAGTTGTGATCATCAAAATACATAATATGTGTAACTTGCCTTGTACAGTGTCCGGTACCTAATAAATACTCAAGAATATTAGTCCTTATTAGTTTTCTCGAGGAGAGGGTTTTAAGGGAAAGTGTGACTAACCCGGAGACAATTAGAAGTGTGCTTGAGTAAAATGGACTCTATGTCCTGACCCTAGACTTCCATTTAATTTACCCACTTCTTCAGGAGGAGAAGGAATTTATTTTTCTGAATGGGAGTAGCCATTGGGTAGTCTTCTTCTTCTTACTCTTTACTCCTTTTGCGAATATCTCACTAGCTTGCTGATCCCTTGTGTTGGTTGTCTGTTGCTGTGTAGTAAATTACCAAGTATTGGGCAACTTAAAACAACACACATTTATCTCAGTTTCCATGGGTTAGGGTTCTGGGCCCAGCCACTGGTCAGGGTCTCAGAAGGCAGCTATCAAGATGTCCCATCCTGTTGTCAATGTGGCTGCAATCTCCTCTAAGGCTCACTGGTTTTCACAGGGTTCTGTTCCTTGTGATTGTAGAATGAGGCCCCACGTTCCCAGGTAACATGGCTGTTTGCTTCTTCAAGGCCAGCAGGATAGTATCTTTCCTGCTTCCACTCTTTAAGGAAAGGGCTGATCATCTTTTAAAAGATACACTTGATTATTAGGTCAGGCCCACCAGGATTATCAACTTTTGATTAATTCAAAATCAATGGATTTGTGCCCCTAATTACATCTTCAGAATCATTTCGCCTTTGCCATATCACAAAACCTAACCGGGGGAGTGATAAGCCATCATGTTTCCAGGTCCTGCTCACACTCAGGACAGGGGACTGTCCTGGGCCGTCATCCCAGGGGGCTGGAATCTTGGGGAGCATGTTAGAATTCTGCCCACCAAACCTCTGCATTCTTTCAAATAAATAAATACATGAATAAATAAATACCCTAATAAAAGGCCTTTCATTTGACAATTACAGATAAGATTTAAATGTTAAAGCATTTGTAGCAATATAATATAACCAAAATACAACTGAAGTATAGTCTACCAATACATTCTGATTAGAACCTCCTGTTCCATATTACAAATTGAAGAGAAAAAAAGTTGGACTGGAAGTAGCCTGGAGATACTTACTATCAGTGCTAAAGGAGAGAGAGAGAAAAACTTTGCCACTCACCTAAATAAACAAAGACAGACTTCAAATGTTTACTGCAAACCTGTTTCAAATCTACCCAACTGACCTTCTATTGACCTGGGGCAGAGAGAGCAGGCACAGTGGAGGCTTGATCAGACAGCTGATAAAACAGGCAGATCTACACAGGCAGCATAATTATGAATATTTTCTTGTTTTCCATGACATAATTCTTATGGTATAATTAGTTCCAATTAAATGAAGCTTCACTGCATTTATTTATGGATTCTTATATTTGTTGAAAAGCCTTAATCAGTCTTAGTCTTTCAGGAGCATGAAATTAGATACACAGTTTTATACCTTTCTTGATGAATACGGAATAAGTCACAACCCCTTTCCTCAAACAGGCACACTTAAGTAACATTAAAAAAGAAAAGACATTACACTAGTCCCCTCTTCTCCACAGGGATATATTTCAAGACCCCTAGGGATTTCTAAAATTACAGATACTCCTGCACCCTATATATACTATGCTTTTTCCAATACATGCATATACTTTATGGCTTCTCTTAGGCATATTCAAATTGCCAGCATCACTGCTCTCATGCTGTGGGACCATTATCAAATAAGATATGGGGTGGTTGAGGGATAGCCAGACAAAGGGCTGATTCACATCCCGGGCAGAATAGGGAGAGGTTTTATCACACTAGTCAGAATGGCACACAATTTAATTGATAAATTATTTATTTCTGGAATTATCCACTTAATATTTTTGGATCACTCTCGACCAAAAATGCTGTCACTGAATCTGAAGAAAGCAAAACTGTGGATAAGAGAAAAAACCTTGAACTGTGTGCAATTGTTTTAATATCTCCACACCCCACACCTTCACAGAATATGCTGTTCTGATAGATCTGTGGTACAGCTGTGGGTGGGAGAGTTGAGAAAGAACCAGAATAGGAATGAAATGAATTATTACTCAATAAATTCAATAAAAAATAACCATACTAAAAATTGAATTAAATCATGCCTAAAATTTATCTTTGAATTTTATTTCATACTCTACTCATATTTTTCATTGTTTTTATGCATTAAGTGAGTGGACCGTGAAGACAAGTGAGAACAAGCAAGGACTTTGCAGTCAGACAGAACTGTGATGGGATTCAAGGTCAACAACTAGGTCATGGGAAAATATTAGGCAAGTTACTGGCCCTCTCCAAGCTTCCAGTTCTTCATTGTACAGTAAGGATAATTGTGTCCAGTTTGCAGGATTGAGTTAATGATAAGAGAAAACACACATAAAAATATACAACACAGTGACAGTGTGTGTAAGAGTTTTGGTAACTTCGGTGTTTACAAGCCTCTAGGCTGCAATTGACATGCTCTATTGGTTTAAGTTATGAATATGATAGCATAATCATCCCTGGTAACCTATTGTGAAATTACAGGGAATGCAACACTTATAAACTCATTGAGTAAAAGATGGGAGAAGAAGGTGCATGCTTATTATTTCATTTTAAAACCATGTATTGTATTTTTATTCTATGTCACATTTAAGTAAAATTTCTAGAAAACAGAGACAATGTCTACTTAACTAAATAATTTATTTATTCTTATATCCCCACATCTTTAAAAGACAGACAGTAAATCAAGGTAATGAGAACGAATGGTTTAATACAAGAATTAGTATTTTTGCTGCAACTGAAATCCCTATTTGGCTCTGACTTAACTGGAGGCCAAGGCCAAAAGCAAGAAAATAATACTTTTTAAGAAGTGAAAACTTTTTCTGGACTTTAATTTTTAAAATATCATCTCATACTATTTGTATATGAGATATCCTTTGTATTATATACTTTGTTTTTGCAGTTCCTATCAAGAAGCTTTAGTAGAAATTGGAAAGTATAATATTAAAATATGACTCAACAAAGATATGCTCCCTTAATGACATCTAATAAAAATATCCCTGCAGAGTTGACCTTTCTCCTTCACACTCCACCTCTACTTCTTAAAATTTAACAGAAAACAGAGTGTTCAAAGTAGGTAAGGCAAACTGGAAATCAACCAATATATGGGGAAACACATACAGGGGTCTTCAACCTATGCAAAATGGTCTCTTGGACCACATAATTCTCCAGTGAGGGAGGTTGTCACGGCAGGATGTTTAGAAGCCTCCTTGGCTCCTCCCCACCAGACACCAGTAGCACTGCTCTTTATTGTGGTTGTGACAACTGAAAATGTTGGGAGATATTCAGACCTCATCCTAGAAAACCTTGTGTATGTGAGCTATACATGTGTACAGATTGATCGATAGTTTTATCTGTTGCATATTACTTACTGTAATTGAAATTAGCATATATGGAACTCATTTTCAATGATTGATTTTATATCCTCCCATGATATAATAGGTAATTAACACAATTAGCCCAACTTTCACTTCTTAATGCAGATATAGAATGACTGGTATCTAAGAGAATCAAGTCTTTTCAAAAATTACAGCTAACATACTTCATTCCATTGCTTATGGTTCTTGATAAAATCATGCAAACATAAGCAGTTTGATGTTATTTTTTGTTTACAGTATTACTACGTTGTTTTGGTTAACAGAATGAAAAACAGCACTGTAATACCACAAGTAAAAATGTTTTATTCTTAGTTTGTTTCATCAATAAAAGCTGACATTTTTGCAAGAAAGATGTTATACTATTGAAATTAACTCTTAGTCAATTGTAAATAATTGTATTATATCGGTATGTTATCATGAAGATTAGAAATCATTTCCTGCAGAATCATGTTTTTGCTTCCTCAGCACTGTTTCAATTGAAAGGAATTTGAATGAAGTGCATCTCATTACTAACATAAAGTAGATGGAGCTTGAAAAATTTTTATATTTATTTTCCATGGATGGCTATTACATTTCTTACCCTATCTATCCAAATTTTATAAAATAAATTGTTTTAATCCATTCTTTGGAGAGGAGCAATGAATTCATTTTTGCAAAAGCTATGTATCTGAATATATTGTAATATTCATAAAGCTCTGTTAACACAGTTATTTATATAAAAAGTGTAGCTGCCTTACCTTTTATTTAATTTACATACTTTATTTACTTTCTGACAGGTTTTTCTCCTTGCATTTTTATTTACATACCAAAAATGTCCTTTCAGATAAGTCAAGTAAAACTTTAATGTGCTGTATAATTTAAAACTCTATAAAATGTTTTATGTATTGTATAGTGTTATATAAATTTTTAGGCTGATGATATAAAATTTTGGAAACATTTCATCAATAATTTCTATACAATAACAGCATATTTCTTAAATATGATGAGGAATAGAGTATTGTCTATTGTAGATCATGTTTAGAAAGAATTATAAATGTACTTAGTCTATGTGTTTTAAACTGGAAAAAATCTGGCTATTTTTAAGGATTCCAATTTTTTTCTAAAATATTATTATGAACCTTATATAATATGGCCATTACACAGCCTCAGAGAACTTGGTATGTTTGCTCTAAGCTGTACAAAGATCATTGTTTTTCTATCCAAGTGTTAGCAACAGTGTGTTGCCCTTTTATGTGTTTTATAAGCTATAACAAGTATCATTCACCAGTAAGGTAATAAGTCCACAGTATGTCAGCTCGAAGTCCAGATTTAGAAATATAAACTTAACCCTGACTCCCTCTTTTTTTTGTATTTAGATTTTGTAAGTATGGTTTGTATTTGCATAACCCACCATTCATATTCTTGTAAGCTCATGATATAAATAATTTGAAAAATTTCATTCAGTTCCCCAAATTATTCTAGTCATTATGGATGATTCATGAAAGGATTAATCTCTTGGATGTGACATAAAACTAAAGAGGAAAGACACTACCTATCATATCATTTGCAGTTAAGAACATGCTGCATATCTTTAAGCTTTACTTAAAGTGCTTATAGTAATTGGGTGTGCATGCCTTAGCTCCGTTAAAACCCAAACAGCAATATGGGAGAGTGTGGTTTGTTTTTTAAATGTGCAAGAAAGGAAAATTAGTGAAATCTGTTTGTCACAAAACTGCCTCATTCAGGACCCAAATCAGCAGCATGGAAAAAGTAACTCAAGTTAACTGTACTCTTAGCATATGTCTAAGCTCACGAATTTCAATTCACTTCAAATTCCTTTCTTTTCCCATGGATCTGCCTTCAAAGAAAAGATATCCAAAGATGGTAAACCAGTTCAATAGTTCACTAGCCCTGAATTTTCTCAAGGTTTTCAGGATAAAAATGCGTCCAGACGCAGGCCCAGTTCCTTCTATGTTGGAATGGTTTTCTTTTTATCCTGGTCCTTTCCTCTTTTCCTTCTCTCCACCAGCACACAGTTTACACATGCATGTATGTGGAGTTAAGGGTATGATATATTTTGGTTTTATCCACACAAGGAAAATGGGGGGGGGGAAACTAAGCTAATGAACAATAGATTTAGGTATTAAACAGAGATTGTGGTTTAGTGACCTAAATTGCACCACAACCTTTTAAAGGGTTACAGTATTGGGATAGAAGAAAAAAGTGTCTTTCTGTCCATAATGGCATCTCTGAATAGGGGTATCATTGGGTGTGAGCTGCATGGTAGCAGGAGATATTTTTTTCTATATCTTTCAGCAATTCAGAATGTTCTCAGATATGTCTGAAAAGGAGCGCTGAAGAATTAGTCTCCATTTATAATCAAACATTCTTGAATAACATTTTCTTCCAATTTTTGTTTTAAAGGTCTAACATTTGATCGTATGTTTTCTTTAGTTAACTTTCTATATTATATGGCAATCTCTGCAATTATTTTTTTCAAAGATAAAAAAGCATGCTCAAAATGTAGAAGTTATTTTTGCAGTAACGTATGTCATGATTTTTAAACATTCAGGCCTTTAAACTTTTTTTATAGTGTATGTTCTTGCCAATCCCAGCACAGTTCTACAAAGTAAAATATTTGGCAGTGAATTCATATTAACAGATGGAACAAGAAATTAACACGTTTTTGCTTCGCTAATTCACAGTTCTTTTAATACGCTAATTCTAAATCACCTGTTCTAACTTTGACAGGCTACAGACACCTGTTTGGGGTAATATTCCACAGCTAATTATTACATTAGAAATTCAGTTTCCAACAAAGAGTTTCTGTGTGAAATTGTCATGGTTAAAAAATTAGTAATACCAAATATATCCAAATATATTACTGATGTATTCATTTAAATACAGCTAATCTACTACTTGTCTTGATCTAAAGAATGGCTTATGAAAACTAGAGACTGTCCTCTCCATGTTTGAATTCTGTCTATCACACTTTACACTATGTTTGCACTGATCAAGTCAGGATATTCTTCCCGGTAGCGGTAATTTACTGTAATAGTGTATTTTAAATGGCAGGAAAAGAGTATAGAATTTTCAAGTGGCTGGAAAAATTCCTAACTGTATGTTAAAAATGACTCAGGAGAGTTAAAAAAGTACTGACAAGATGTAAGAGAAATAAAAGAAAAATTTAGCCTGGGGTAGCATCAGATGGAAGATAGAGAATAAATAAATAGAGAGTTCACTGAACTAGAATTTGGCATGTGAGTGACTCACGTGAAGCACCAAAAGGACCACTGACTTGTTTGCTGAAAGAAAAGCAAAATTAGCATGTCAGAAATTTTATGGATTTAAAACCAAATCGCCACCCCCACTTCCTTGTAGCTCCACCTCTCACCAGCCAAACTGCTCCTATTTTCTGCTAAACTCTGATTCTCTTACCCCCTTCATGTTATTCCAAAAGGGTCTTTCCCCCTCTGTTGCCTCAAACAATTTCCTTTCACAGTCATTCTCTTTCATCTCAATTTTCCCACAAAACCCTGCCCCAGGGGGAATGTAGAGGCAAAGATGTATACAAATAGGAAGGTAGGTTGGTGGAACAAGAAGCAAAAAATCAGAAACGTAAGGTTTTTCCATGTTTGTAATATAACGACAGATGCTGAGGTAGAGTCTATCTCCAGGCTTGCCAAAGGTTCCATTTTGTGTGTCTGTTTTTTTTTTTTTTTTGATTCTCTCTAATTGCCATTCAGCTTTGTTTGTGGCTTTGCTAATGTGTCTTCCTTAGCCATGTGAAGGGAGCAGAAAACTTGTCGTTTCTTTAATTAACCTTTACATCTTAGGACCCAGAGAGGAAAGTTCATCGAGCAGGCACTCTTGGAACTGAGATTCGTGGTGCTATCCTCTGATTTTGAAAAGTCATTGTAGAAAGCGTATTTTTAAAATGCATTTTTATTTTGCAAGAATTAAGGTGGAAGAGAGAGCTTGTTTTTCACATTTAGCCTCCTTGTAATTTTGTTGTTTTTCTCCCAATTGCTACTCTAGAAAGCACATGGTCTTTCTCTAAAACCATGCTTTATGACATTGCTATTTGCAGAAATTTAACTGGCAGCCCACCCCAGGAAGATAAAATCCTGTTTCATCCAAGTTTGGTTCCCTCCTACACCCACACCTGAAACCATATTTCTGCCAGAGCCTACATTCTGCTAAGGAGGAAACCAATCTTTTATAATGCTTTAACATACGTGAATTTTATTTTATTTTTAATTAAAAAATTGCATTTCTCATCCAAAAATGCTAGATGACATTTAAAGCTAGAAAAGAGTTTCCAAATAACTCACCTTTACAATTAACTCTTATCAGAACTAGACAGTTACTTCACTGCACAGGGTTCAGGCAAATGTCTATGACATGTCCCTGAAGCTGAAAGGCCTCCTTCACCATTCAAGGGATTTACTCAGGGCTCAAAGTCTGAAGGAGAGTGACTGGCACAGAATTGGAATGAAAGCAACTTTTATTTTTAGTTAATAAGATGCCTCAAGAATAAACTAAACTTCGTGGTCTTTAAGAGAAGAAAAAAAGAAGTCTAAGAAGCTTCTTCATAAACTTCTCAGGTTTCCCTGAGAACAGATTTAGTTATAAACTTGCTACCTCTAAATCAACTTGAATGAATTAGATCTAGATTATAACGCAAAATATTCAAGACTTACTAGTTCAAGGATAATGACCTTAAGAAAGTGTGTTTGGGATTTACAGTCAACATGCTATTCTTAAGAAAATTGCTCAGGATGATGAATGACATTACAATGAAGTTTGACTCATCTGTCCTCAGTTAAAATACTTTTGGAAATCAGTTAATTAATAAGAAAAACAAATATCTCCAATCTGTCTTACTTTAATATATTTCATATGTGTAGTACAAGAGCAAATTATGTCATTTTGCTGTAGGCTAATACATATGCATATATTTTTGAATATATACACACACATGTGTACATACACATACATTTTAGGGAGCTTTGTTTAATCCTTCAAAGAGAATTGCAGATTATAACATTAAAGAGTCGTGGCAACAATTGTATTTCACTTGATCACTTTTATGAGCAAGTAAATGTTCAACATATCAGATTTATGAAAATAAATCTGAGAAATGTTTGTATTATATAACTAACAGATGCCAATAGTTAATAATCAGCATTCATTTTCTTATACTTATTTTTAAATAGTCACATTTATGTAAAATTCAAGGTGTTATATTTACTACCTTATGGAATATATTTAAAATGGACTAAGTAACCTTCACTTAAAATGTAATTATCTTAATATAATTCATCCTAAACTACTTCTCCTACTATATTGTTTATCTCAGGATTATAATAGTATTGTAATGATAGCTTATTTTTTTAAGCACCAAACATTCTCCATAGGTTATGCAGATTTTAGGATTATTGTTCCATTTCACAGACTAGGTAGCTGGAATCAAAAAAGATTAATACTGTCTCTTCCAGTCTCAGTGTCGTGGTCAAGGTCATAAAATCCCCTCCTGGGACTCTGTAATCTTAAACCCCATCTTTTCTCACCACACGATACTGACAATCTGCACTCAGGTGACTAGTTATGTAGAGTTTGGGGTTAGCAGCAGTCATTATCAAAACCCAAACTAACCATCACTTAGTTTGTGGTGGAGTATACACATGAACTGCCTACATAAGATCTCAAAACTAATCTGCATAAAATATCCACTGAACAAATTGCTTTGCCTTAGTAATCTACAGACAATTTGAATGCACAATAAAGTTTGAGAACTTCTTGTATATCTAAGCTGTTAACCTTTGATTGTAAACTAACTGTAAGGACTTCCCAGTGAAAAAATTTACAGGAAGGAATGAAGGGAGGAAGGGAGGAAGGGAGGAAGGGAGGCAGAAAGGATTCTTCAGGATGTATAGACACAAGGTTTTCTCTACTTTTGAAATATAGGGCACTTTAGTCTCTACATGCTCTCTCTCTCTCTCTCTCTCTCTCTCACACACACACACACACACACACACACACACACATTTTCTTTCTTTTTGGCCCTTATTACTCTCTTTAACTATATTGGTCATATCATTAACCAATTTTTGGTCTTTCTTCACACCAAAATACAGACCTGTGTTCTCCGTTGTATATAGAATCTACATATTAAAGAACAAGTCATTATAAAAGCTTGAACATTGTTTTTGCACCAGAGTAACAGTGAGGAAATTTGGAGCTATATATGTGTGTAGAAGTTTACTATCTATGGTTTATGTTTAATTTGAACCAGAGGAAGATAAATATTTATTGTAATAGAGTTTATTTTATTGATAATGCATTATATACTATGAAATTGCCATTGGGCTACATCAGATTGGTATCGTTAATGAATTTGGGGTTTACATGCTAGCTTGCCCAATTCCAAGGTAGGTGCTAGAGTACACAGAAATACAAATTTACCAGAATTTAACTGTGTTCAGCAGAAGCTAACTGGTCACAACTGGAGAAAAAGAAACATCTAATGTTTTTTGGAGATTTTATTTGAATTTGCATTTGAGTCAAGTCCTCATTCTGATAACTGACTCTGATCTATATAACATAAGATCCTCGATCATTCTGTTTCCTAATGTGTAACCTCACTGCGTGAGAATAATTCAGTTCACCAACCTTTACTGTGTTGCTGGAATCCCACCATTACTTTCAGCCTAGATTACAGTAAATAGCTCTGTCTCTGCTTCCATGTCTGACCCTACTATGATTTATTTTCCAGTAAGTTGTGAAACTCATGAACATTTTGAAGACCTTAGGCTTATTGTTCCCCCTCCCAAATCAATCTTACATAATCAGAGTGTATATATCAGTTATCCGTCAAACGGTGATATCTGAAATAAATTTAAGCTAGAGTCCCTCACATTCTCTCTCTCTCTCTCTTGCATTTTCTTTCTTTATGGTCCTTATCACTCTCTTTAACAATATGGGTCATATCATTAACAGCTTTGGGTCTTTCTTCATACCAAAATATAATTCAGAAGATAGGAACTTTGTCTTTCTTGTCCATCCATGCCTAGAACAAAGTCACATAAATAACACATACAGAAAAATAATTATTGAGTAAATGTGGAATGAAATTAGTGTTCTGGGATATTCACAGTATGGGTGGCTATATCGTCGCCAAAAATGTCTATCAAGCACCTATTACATTTCACTGTGGTAGACCAGAGAATGGCGCATACGATGTAGCATGTGCATTCTGAGTACATACAGTAAAGTTGAGTAATAAATAAACATGTAAAAATATTGAGGCATATTGTATACAATTCAGGAGGAGTTAAGAGATTATTTCAGTGGCAGGAAGTAGAAGAAAGTAAACCATTTACATAACTAAATAATATGGTGATGGTATTTTCAGAAGGACAAATGGTAAGAGTAAGGTTAACATATATGCAGCATTTTTCATGAAACTATGAAACTACCTGTAAAACACATAGTCAGTTAGAAAGATAACCAGTAATCAGTTTACGGTAGCTTTACCTTTAATCTAAGGAATTTGTGCTTTATTGTGTAGATGATTTATTAAGAAAATAGTCATGGACTCAAAATGATGATTTCAGAGGATTCATGCAAAAGATGAACTAGATTGGGAAGAGGTTGCAAAGAGGAAGAATTGGCCAGGAGATTCAAATCATACATGGAAGGTAGCCTGCCTACGTGAAGGGATGGCATTCGGGGTATAATGTACTAAATGTGATAATAATGTATTCAATGTTAGAAGAACACACAGCATGGAAAAATACTCTGTTAGTAATTGTTACCATCGTCATCATCTTCTCCTTCTTCACTATCATGGCACACAAAAGTATCCACAACTTTTTCATAATCAGAATTCTGAGGGTATTACTCTAAGCTGTGTAGAAAGCAGTTCTTTCAGAAATAAGAATATTAGGGTTTTCTGATGATTAGGACTCAGATCATTTGGCTACATTTACATGCAATGGTTCTGGCAGTTAGACATCTAAACACAGGAGTTTATTTGTATATTCTCAGAAAACGTCAGAATCTCACTTCCTGATAAGGAGCCTTTATTCAAATAGGCAACACAAAAGAAAGAGTTATAAAGTGTCTTTTCTTTCTTTACCAGATGGAAAAACCTTCATAGGCACAGATATTTTATTCTTTGTTGTCTCCTCTTTCAGAGTAACAGTTTTCTCAACCAAAAAATGAGAATATTAAAATCAACCTGGCAGGATTCTGATGAGGGTTAAATGATAAAACAAATGCAAGTTAAAACTTAATCGCTGTGCCAGAACAGAATTTAAATATCTGGTAACCTGCCTTTCCTGCCAACACATAGTAACTTGACAAATATAATGTTCAATGATTGTTTATCAAATGAACGAGTGTTGCTGAAGTTGCATTAGGCACTTAAATCATTGGCCAGTTAACCTCTAAGTGATTAGTTTCAGAAAGCCCACACATATAAACATCTTCTAATATTGAACCTCAGCTATGCACTTGAAATTTTTCCTTAGTTTCTTCTAATCCACAAGTCTCTTCCTATCTATTTGTATAGTTATCTTCTTTTCCCGGCAACTTTCACTCTAAATGTCTCATCTACTAGCCCTGAATTTATTATTTGCTAACATACGTTTTTTATGCTCTTTGATTCCTCTATTTCCATTTGGTCCCTTTTACTTTCTTCCTGTGTATCGTACAGTGTTTCTTTATCGAGTCCCACATTTACCTAATGCTGCTAATTTACGTGTTTACAATGTACTTAATTTCTGTTCCCGTATTTTATATTCTATATATCTTAAACCAGTTATTCCCTTCTATTTACTTTTCTTCTTTTATAAACTCTTTTTCAATCTGCTCTATAAAAATATTTCCAACTTATTGCACATTTTGTCTGTTGCCCAAGGTATTGTATTCCTAATTAGATTAGAAAACTCATCTTTATAGGGCCTTTTATGTGTTTTGTGCACTTATGGTTTTCTGTAAACAAAAATAATAAATAACAGGTGGGTAGCTAAATATACAACTCACTGGGAGTTGAGCATTTCCAAGAGGAGGGAAAGGCAATATCAGAAACACTCTATATAGATTTCACTGCATTCAGTAGAAATGTAAATAGTCTTCAGCTGTCACTTTTAATAGACCAAAACTTGCTATTTATTAGTTTATAAAATACAAATATTTCTACTAACCTACTATTTTTCAAAAATGTATTATAATAAATGTTATTATAATGGTGTGCTTTTCATAGAACCAAACATGAAGCCTGTCTTCTGTCTTGTCTTGACCCATTCTTGGTAGGTAGACAGATGGGCCCAATAAAGGATAATTTAAACTGTGGCCAATAACCAAAACTCAGAAGTTTCTAATATAAAATACACAACCTAGTCAGCATTCTTTAACTGTAGCAATTTCCTTTTCCTATATACCACCTCCTAGGAGACAAAGAGGAGGCCAGGAAGGTGGTGGGCTGGAGCTGGCTGCAGAGATGACTGCCACTGTGTGCTTCTCCCAACTCCACATTTTGTGACATCATGTCATTAGCCTGATATGCCCATGGTGGAAATCAGTGAATTCCACAAGCCGGGACTTTCTTTCCCAGAGAGCCTATGGTAAACTTCAATAGCATAGACCTGGGCCAGGGCCTAGAAGTCTGGCCAAAGATAGTCACTCTGAAGTCACTTGGCTACAAGCCTAGAGAGTGATCACTGAGAGAGAGAGCAACAGAATGAGAAGATTCAGGGAATCAGTAAGATTCAAGTCTGGCAGAAAAGACCAGAGGAAGACCAGAGGAAAGAGTTGAAGGTGAGGCTAAACAGGAAGGCCTGGGGTCATTCTCTGAGCAGAAAGAGGGGAGCTATGCATTCTTGGTATTGAGCAGTCGCAGTCCGTTGGGAGAGCGGATGGGTAGTGGAGTTGGGCGTTAAAGACTCTAAGGTGAAAGGTTCTGAGGTTTTACACACAAAGAAGAGATTTTTTTTAGGGTCATAGTACAGCAGAGGGTGCAAGGCTTCTGACAAGTTACTACAGATTTACCTAATAAGACAAACCTACTGCACCTGAACACAGCTTTGCCTGGAAGCAGCAGCACCTCACTGCACAAAGGCTGTGCCTGGAGCCCCGCAGCCTCCACTCACCATAGGAGGAAGACATAGCTGCCACAGTCGGAACAGCAATGGGTAGACCAGGGCTCCCGATGCCTTGCAGCTGGGGGTCACTACCACTTTTCTGCTATCCTTTGTACTCTCCCTGAAGAAGGGTGATCTTGTGTATGTAAGAGGAAAAAAGGCCTGGACACCAGAATCAAGATGCTCAAGTTTATACAAATTGTATAAACACAGGTTCCACCTAAATGCCTCAGTCCAGCTGACGTAGACTCAAGTCAAACTTGTGTAAGCACAAAAGGAAATGAACTGATATGCCCCTCTCTTCCTTTCTTGTTTGTTGGTTTTATATTTAAAAGGTTTGCTCTCATAGAGGCTTCACACTGATGGGAACCTCAGCACTCAGGCAATCAGCATAGGAGAGACTGTTTCCAGCAAAAAGTCCTGAGGGGGCTTCTCACTGGCCTGGCTGTGGTTACATCCTCTTCCCTGAACCTGTATTATGAGCAAAGAAATAAAAATTGCCCCCACTCAACCTGGGGCTGGTGGCCATATATGGAGAAGAGCTTGGGCCCCCAGGACTGAGAGGGGAAAGGATATTTTCCCCAAAGGAAAAGGTACAGACTGAACATAGAGAGACATCCAATGTCATTGTCTTCTTAGTAGAGTTGCAGGGGACCTAATGATGTCTTCCGAAAGTAGATAAAATCTTAATTATAACCACTCTATCTAGAATATTGCTTCCTTTATTGCCAATGTTTATATGCTTATGTTCATTTCCCCAAACTCCATGCCTTCTAAAATACCTTTGCCAGGGTGGGATCTCTCCATGGCTGGACTCAGGCAGTTCCTTTCTGTCAAATTTACTGAGGCACTCAGGAGAAGCTATTTTGCCTCAGCCAAGAAAATCCATTGCTTAAGTGAGAAGATGCTGCTTTATTAACGAAAAGAACTACTATATTTATTAACGCATTCATGATTTTAAAATTGTAATCAATTAAATACCATAGAGGTTACCTGCTCTAGAACTCTCTCTAGTTCCCCTGAGATGCCTGAAAAAGAGCCTGCGAATGTAGGAAATGACTTAGCCAGTGTTCAGCAGGCAAAACTGCAAATATCTTAGAGAGGGATGAAATGTCCATGAGTGTGAGGACATTTTTTTTCAGATTGGAAATCAGTCTTATCTCAGAAATGATTCATTGTTTTGTTCTGTTTTATTATATTTTATAATTTAAAAAATTATAGCTAGGCATGCAATGGGTCATATATTAATGCACTTCAGATCACAGAATTTCCTTAAAGTGCTTTGTAATTTCATTTGGAAATCTATATGAAGAGATACAAACATGGAGGAGAGGCCAAAGCCATGTGTTATGCCAATTTACAGACCTGGCATTCACATCTCAGCTTTACCTTTCATTAGTTTGGTTTATGGTTCTTTGATTTTAAATTGTGTTATTAATTCACCATGCATGCATAGAAACACACTCACACATAAAACTACAGGGAGAACACAGATTAAAAATGTAATCATTTCTTTCCTTAGTTGTAAAATTCACTAAGGTTAATATTTGTCTGTTTTATATTTTGTTTTCCTAACATATTTTCTTCTTTATTGGAATTCTAACACAATCTGTGTGGACAGGGAAAATTCTCCATGGCTTTCTTTAGTGTTTACATACTTAATTCCTGAGGTGAATTACCTGCTAAAATGATTTATATTTGTCTTTGATGGCCCTCCACCAACATAGAACAACTGAGATATTCTCCACGGCAGCAATACTTACTACTTGGTAACCTAATACTTATTTTTGTTGTCTTTTAGTGAGGAAATGTAGAGAGAGTAAAACTGAATTTGTTAGTTCAGGTTTAAACACTTGCTCGTACTTTCTTTTCTGTATTACACCAGCTTAGCTACAAAAATGTAACCACTGGTTTTGAAATCATAATCTTACCTTCTGTTTGTATGCTGGTCCGTTGTGTCAGTAAGAATTTTTAAGCACTTTAGCATTTTATCAAAGTAACAGGGCACTTGATTTTCATTCATCCATATGAAAACAATTAGGAAAAAATGCCACTTATCTTAAATAGTATTTGTCAGATTTTCTTCATCAAACTTGGTAAATACAGATCTCTTGACATGTTGATGAATTTTCATCACTCTGTGGTAAACCTAAGTGACTAGGCTGTGGCCCGTGAACAGCTTTTGTTTCTATGTGACATTAAAATGTATTTTTTTAAAAAACATGATTATAATGAATATTCAAAATCCGATCTATTCTGCAGCATGTGCACAGCAGGTCAGAAGTCACGGCTGGAGAAGAACACTTACTAGTCAGTCTTGAGGTTTTATTATTTCTTATGAATCTCATCTTTTCACATGCTTCAGAGATATAACCATCAAAGAGGAAAGCTGGCTAAATGTATACCAGTGTCCGTTTACCTAGACAACTTTGAAAATTCATTTCACATGTAGTTAAGCTAAAAGTTGGTATAGCTCTCTAGCTGTATATTATCTTGACTCAAAATTTCTTGGACCGTATGTTCAAGACAGCTTGAAACAGACATTATAAATGAAGAGTAATCAGTTCAGAGCATTTTCTTCAAATACTCTTCAATTTCTGGTTTCAGCAGAATTTTATTTACTCAAATATAAATCTTTTTTTAAACACTCTAGAGCCTCATCCTCAACAAAACACCTTATTTTAGCACAATTGTTTTTATATCCTGTCACAAGGTGATGATGATAAATGGTAAATGATTAAATATATTGTTTGTCAGACTTTTTTCACAATTCAATAAATATTCTGAGTCCTCCCTTGTCACCTTACTTACAATGATTATCGAGTGGAAGCTGTGTTTGCAATCAAAGGCAAAATCTAGTTTTTATTTTGGTTGTTCTTCTTTGCCAAAGATAAAATGCTAAATAAAACTTTGGATGCTTATAAACCAAGTAATCACAGAGAGATATTAAATCCTTTATTTGGTAACTTTGAGCTATTGTATACTGAGATAAGAAAAACTCACTTGGAGCTTCTGTCCAAGGGGAGATATATGTGCAATTCAGTGGGAGGAATATCTGTAATGATTGCGTGTTGGGTATACTTCTAAGATGTAAATCACTGGTTTGCTCATATAATATACTTATTCCATGGAATTTTATTATATTCACTATTTATTAAACACCAAACACATTAGTAACAAGAATAATGATAAACAAAAGAGAAAACAAAAGCCAACCTGCCCCTCAGTGTCCTCCCCACTGGCTATTAGGTTCCCTGATATTTCCACTTTGTCCTTCTGGTTCAGAGTGTCCTTAAAGTTGCTGACATATTGATTATGTCAGGTACAGTAAAGCAGCGCATTAGAGCTATTTAACTGGGGAAAGTACATCACTGGGGAACTTAATGATATGAAACACCTACATTTTTATAGCACTTACTTGGTAGTTTTCAAAGTCATTTTCTCATTTAGTATTGTTGTTACTATATTCTTCCTGTTATCCTGTGAGAAAGCAATCCAGAAATCTGATTTCCTATTCTTTGATTAATAGCTATGATATAAGTTTTTACCTTTTTTTAATAAGTGAGGAAAATGAGGTGCCAAGAGTTCAAATAATTTACCGACAGTCCCACAACTACATACTGACAGAACTGGAACTCAAACTCTCTTCCGCCTTGCTCTCCACAGCTGTACCGAGAAAGAGTGACAAACAGCCTAACAGGCTGAAGTTCTCCTCTCTGCTCCATTCAGCTAACACTTTGTATCTTTTAGGGTCCAGCTTCAATCTCTTCTTGAGTGGGGCCTTCTCCAACAATTAAAGCTCATTTCAAATGATTAATGTCCTGTGTTATTTTACATAGCGCCTATTTTGGCATTTAATCATAGATTATATTTCAGTAGTATTTATGAGGATTTGCATTTTTGATTTCTCTCCCCTGTGAGAATAAATAAAAGCAACTTATCGATGTGTTTTGTGCTGTTTTTGCTCTAAGGTTGCCCTTGATTTCTGAATGATACAACTTTGTCCTTACTCATGTTTAGGTGACAACTTTACTATGTTCAGATAAGATACAGGGCAGTAGGCAAATTCTAAGAAAAGGAAACCTCCGCGATCTCTGCCTCCTAGCCTACACCCATGACTATGTTACATAATACTGCAAAAGTGATAATGTTACTCCCTTGACTTAGTAATGTTTTATGGCAATGCTGAACAGATTTGGCCATAATAGCAAAGTATAATTTAGGCCTCGGTGTAGTTGACTTTCATCAAAAAGGAGATTATCCTGGGTGGGCCTCATTTAATCAGGTGAGCCCTTTGTGAGAGCGTCTGGATGTGAGTGACAGTCTCCTTCTGGCCTTGTAGAAGCAAACAGCTACGCTGTGAACGATCCACAGAAAGGAGTGTGTCTCTAGGAGATAGGGCCTTAGCCCACAATCATAAGGAAGCGAGTTTTGCCAACAACCACAAGAACTCGAAAGAAGACCTCTGAGAGACAATAACCTCAGCTGATACCTTTATTACAACCAATGCAATTCTGAATAGAGGACTCAACTAACCCGTGCCTAAACTCTTGACCCGTGGAAACTGTGAAATAAGAAATGTGTATTGTGTTGAGCTGCTAAGTTGGTGAGAATTTGTTACACTGTCATATAAAACCAATACGTAAAGTTATGCCTATATACCATAAAACTTGTCAATTTATATGGAAATAATATGTTCATATATATAAAATACAAATTATTTATGTACAACTGCATATACCACACATGCCTCATTTAGCAGGAGAATCTCTATCTTAGAGTTTTAATTGCAAAACACTACAAAAGTTATGAGAGAACATACTTTAAAAGAAAGTGCTTCATGATTAAGAATAATTTCAGGGCAAAAAAGAAAGTTGATACTAAATGTAGAAGTTTAGTATCTATGTGTTGAAGGAAAAAGAGAAGAGTTTAAGTAAAAATTGGCCTGCATGATCTATAAAGTACAAATAATGTAATATAAGGTTAGTATTTCAATGTTCCTGCCCAAAAGATTTTTATAAATATATAATTTTACTATGCTCCCACTCTGCCATCAAGTGTTAATATATAAAATAAATTTGAATAATAGAAATAACATTGTCAACTCATACTTCATAGACAAATATGACATACCCATATTCATATATGTGTTAAATGTATAACTATTTCATAAGTAGCTGTGTATGATTGCTAAGTCCCTGTTACTTTACAGTTGAATACAGGGTATTTTTTTATCTGGCTTTTGGGGACATTATGTAAGGGCTATGAAACTTAGTAAATCATGCCTTCAGAATTTTGAAGGAACACATATACATTATTGCCATACTGTTTATGCAATTTCCAGATATGACCCAAATAGAATTATGATTTTTTTCTAATTCAATTTGTCCTCAAGGTTTCATTTCTCCATCAGTGATATATTGGACAACTCCTCTAAGCAATGAATATACATAGGATGAGTTATAATTTTCCATTTCTAAAGTAATATGTTTGATACCTGCCAATGTCCCCACATCAATTTGAATATTCATAGGGAAAAAGTTTATCAGCACAATAAATGTAATAGCCTATAATGTATATATGTTCTTTTTAGTTTTCCTTATGAGGCTACACAAGTAGCTATTGCTAAACCTAAGGCACTTTCCCCCAAAGGCATCGTTTCTTTGGTTTGCATTATAAGTGAAGTGATGTTCCATTCTGTCCTTAGTAAAATATGGATCTTTGAGTTGACCGTCTATCCATTTACTTCGGCTCCACAAGGAGGGAAACACTACCTATGGCAGAGGAGGGTAGGAGGATCAGACATGAATGAAGGAACTTTGCCAACTTCAAACCTATTCACAAACAAGAGCTGTAAACATGTATTCCCTCCCCACTTGGAATTACATTTTAGCAATATATTTTCATTATGCTCTGTTTTTGTGGCCATGCACGTTGATGACAATTTGGTGAAATTTTCTTCATGCCCTCACTCCTCTTCCTAGCTCTCGTCTTTTGTAACTGTAAATATGACTTTACCTGTCTGTCTCCTCTACTAGACTATCAACTCTTCAGCACAAGAACAGATTCTTGTGCCTTCTTTCTTTTGTCAAAAGCCACTACGCGTAATAATCAGTGAACAAACGGTTCTGATTTTTCCTTTGATAAAGGAATAAAACAGTAAATAGTGAAATTCTTAACAGTCAGATTGAAGCAAGGTTTATATAGATCTCTCATTGAATCCAGCTAAGCTTTCTGAGAAGACGTGTTGATACTGAAACAACAACAACTAAAAATAACCTTTAAAAGTACAGGAGAAAAGAGTCTGAAATGCGTAGCCACTTTAGAAAGGAGAAGGTCATCTTCTGGAGTAATAAGAGAGATATTTTGACAGTAGTGGAAGGGTTAATGTCATTTTTTCAATCTGACCTCAGATTTAAATTGTGATTCTAATGTTAATCATTATAAGACATAAGCTTCACACCTCATAAATTCAGTCAGTCTGTTTCCACTATCCAGAGCCATGTTAAATAAAGAACAGTTTCACAAAGCATACATTTCTAGAAAGCCCTTTCTTCGCTTTTTCGCAAATTATATTTCTTGTCATACAAGCTACCTTTCATGAGCCATCTTCCACGAAGCCCTAAAAATAATAATGCAGACATTGGAGGCAGTAAATGGCCATCTCTCTTTCAGTCAACCCAGGATGTAAGTAAAACTGCAGCCCCCCACCCTCCCATTTATACCATATTTAGGTCACAATATCAACTCAAACAAAGAAAGAAATGTCCTAGAACTAGGCATACAAATATTGTGCGTTATTTCTTCCCTTTGAAGTGAATGAATGGAAAGGAAACTAATAATAATGTGACATTATTGCCCATTCCCTAACCGAAGCCTGGAACAAATAAAAAAGCCTTCCTTTGGTTGTTGTGATGGTGAGATAGAACAGGCTTTCATAATGCTAGAGGTACAAACACCCTCATATTTTAAAACCGTTTGATAAGATTTTTATCTGCCATATATTTCAGTTGGGGTATGATTTTATGCTTTACATTGTGTCTAATAGGCCTATTCACAAATGAAGAGTACATGAGGAAAAAGATGAGCATCACTTCATAACAAGACATTGAGATAAACTACCCTAAATTATGAAAGTCACCAATGCATATGGCCTTTTTATTCATGGCTTTTTCTATTCAACTATCAAAGTGCTTCAAGTGGCTTTGATGACATGCTTGTGAATTCATGAACGTGTTTTTCATAATGCGCTCACCTTTGGTACTTAGAGGTTATGTGATTGCTTTTTGCTCGGCTGGAAAAGAGAGGCTCAGAGTGAGTTTGCAGACGCGTAACACTTGAAAGCAATTTCTTCCGTTGTTCTTTGCTACTTTTCACAGACTTGCTGGAACTCTCTCCCCAAACGTCAGACAATGACAAGAATAAATGTTAAATACCTGTTCTGCAGTATAACGACCACATTTTTTGACTGCCTGGTACCTATAAAAAATTTGGGACACTTCAAGTGGCTCTTCACTATCATTTAGTTCTTCCAATTCAGAACAGACATTTGAAACAAAAATAAGAAAGAAAAGTGTGCCATTACATTGAGGTGGCAGATGTAAGTTGGCCTTCATTGACAACCTGACAAGATCCATTCCATACAATTAAGTAAGGGAACTGTTTTAAAATCAAGATGACGACATCTTGGGTAATCCTTTGTGAGTAATGGAGTGAGAAGAAAAAAAGGGAAGAGAAAAATGTCCAAACGTGATTAGCAATTGCCCTTTGTGAGAAATTTTCTCCACTTCCCATTTGACTTTTCTGGAAAGCTTTAACAAATATTTTCCTCAGTGATACTGTTTGTTATAAACATCAGCGTGGGTTCTCGTGGTTTTTACCATATGAAGACGACACATGGGCAAACTTTATGAAATACCTGGCCGCTCTTGCCAGGACATACTGTTAGCTCATGGAACAAGCTCATCTTGTCCCTGCTGCAAGGATCTTTTGCATAAACGTTAAAGTAATAACAATTCAAAGAAATAAAAACCCTGGAATTTCCTAAGACTTGTTTTATGAAGGCAAAGACTTGGGAAAAAGCAGGAAATGTAGTACATCGAACAAAGTGAAAGACAAGGTAGTTTAACTTGTTGGTTTGTTTGCTGAAATTCCAAAGTAAATACACTGTAGCTGAAAGTGTTCCATTTTTATCCGCCTGCTGCGGTAATGGTTGTGTTACTTCAGGGCTTCTACTTCAATAATTGATCAGGGTTTGTATAGCACCGGCTAAGAGCAAAAATAAGAGTGTTGCTTTGAACAAACTGCTGCAATGTTATAGCATTAGGCACAGAAACAAGATTCAGGAAATATAGATATAGGAGAAACAGGAAAAAGATGGATACATTGCGTGGTAAATACTGCTTCAGGCTAGAAAGTAATGAGAATTTTTCCGTAGAGAGTTTTGACCTGCTATTCAAAAATTGTTTCTTGTCTTAATAAATCCTAAAAGTGTAATTTACTTGCAAAAGGGAAAGAACAAAGGCACCAAAATTCTTTTGATAACAACACTTGTTAAGGTTGATAAGTTGGGTTTCAAATGTGCAAAGAAAAATGTGTGACAGTTTGTTTTAAGGTGACAACCTAAGTGTTCAGATACTTCCATCTTTTGCAACTTATCAAGCAGTAACCGAGTGGTAGCTTCCACTTGCACATTTGCAGTGTAAACGGTGCCAAAGTAGTGTGAGCTGAATTCATACTAGAAAAATGGGTTTATATTTATTGCTAAATTGATCATCACAGATCTCTATAATTTTACAAATACTTTTTTTGGTTTGGTTCTAATTTGTTGGCATTACATATAAGAAACACCAATCCTTTCAGAAAATACATTTTTCAATATAGAATTTTTCAATGATAGTTATTCTATCTTTCCTTTTTATTCTGGATTGTCTCTCACATGACTTACAGAGTTATCAATTGTCAGATGCAAACTATTTCATGCATATACACGTCCATTCAACCATGCTTTGCATTTGTTTCATAAGCTATTTAAGAATTTTTCATTGAACCTTCTTGATTGTATGTGTGCATACCCTCATGAAAATGAACTTTAACATGGGGAAGCTTAAAGTGATATGTTCTAACTTTAAATTAAGAGCCATGCCTTTGAAATAACTACCTTATAAGATTACCAAACTTAGTGTAGACAAGAAACTGTGATGTTCAAAATAATCATTTTGATTTATTCCATTAACAAACACGTTACAAAGGAGTTATTTATTTATTTTATGCATAAGTACCATGGAGAAGAAAAAATTAAGCAGTTATATATGTCATACCAAAGATTAAGCAAAAAATGCACCTGCAATAATCTGTTCTTAATTGCATAGACCCTTCAACATAAAAATATCCGAAGTATTTGCTTCAGATCTATACTTCGAATGCACCCATACTACTGTAATTAAAAGGCAAACATTAGGTTGAGAATCTGATTATGAGGATTAGCCTTTCCACAACGAGTTCTCAACACTGCTCATAGAGCTCCAAGATCAAACAAGTTTAAGAGTGTTGTACTAAATAAGAAAAAAACAGATTTCTTTAATGGAGAATTTCTCAGGGCCCTTAAGATGTTAGTGTACACCACAAGCCTCCATGTAGGGCCAGAATGCAGTGTTCCTAACCATACCTCACCATGACAGTTTGTTCAGACCCCCAAGGAATTAGTGAGTTGGAACGTACTTTGAGAAACAGGGATCTTAACCTGTACCAGCACCAACACTGTTTAGCTACACAGTGAGAAAAATCACTTTCCTTGTTCTTTACCTTTATGAATTAAAAGAGGTACACAGAATTCCCAGTCTATTTCACAGGAATTGAAATTGAAAATCCTCTTAAAAACTATTACCATAATGCCCCAGCCTGGTGGCTCAGTGGATTGGGGCATCTATCACCCCATGCAACAACAGATTTACAGGTTTGACCTGATTCCAGGTCAGGGCACAAACCGAGGTTGTGGGTTTGGTCTTGCATTGGGGTGGGTATGGACAGGAAGCAGCCAGTCAGTGTTTCTTTCCGACATCGATGTTTCTTACCCCCCTCTCTCTCTCTAGCTCTAGCTCTATCTCTCTGTCTCTCTCTCTCTTCCTTCCTCTCTCTCTGACATTAATAGGCACATCTTTGGGTGAGGCTTTAAAAAACTTAAATAATTGTCATAATAAAAAATTACTTAACATAAAAATGGCAAAACTATTAGATGCCAAACTCAGAGTGGTTGACTAAGCTCTCTAACCAACTAAAGGATGTTTGTGGGCAGCAGCGTCCCTGCATGTGTTGTTTTGTTCAGGATTCAGCAGAGTTCCACATGGCACACACTTTGGGGAATCCCACGGCTAGTTGAAATCATAAATATTAAATGTTTAAGTGCCAAGGAACCGTTTAAGGGGATTTGAATTTTTCTTCTACTCCTTCAGTGTAAGTTTATTTTTTTAAAGATTTTATTTATTTATCGTTAGAGGGGAAGGGGAGGAGAGAGGGAGAGAAATATCAATGTAGGATTGCCTCTCATGCGCCCCCTGCTGGGAAATGGCCTGCAACCCAGGCATGTGCCCTGACTGGGGATCGAATCGCCATACTCTGGTTCACAGGCCCGCACGCAATTGACTGAGTTACACCAGCCAGAGCGACTCCTTCAGTGTAAATTTATTATGAGCAGCAGTGATAGAGAAGTGGGGACACAACTGCAAAATGCAGAGAGTATGTATTTAAGGAGATAAAAAGAGCAGTCAAGCACCATTCAGTGTGTTAAGGCCAATGGTGAGGGGAAAGCTAGAGAGCCCTACATTGCAGGGGTTTGGGTAAATTATCCAGACTAGGAAAAGCAAATGGTGACTTTGAGCTGCTTCATGAGGGAATTGAGGAAATTTTTCAGGCGGAGAAAGGACATTCTGAGAAGACAGAGTGGCAAGTACACGGCATAGGCATGGAAAAAATGGTATGTTTCATAATTCAAATAAAGAGCTCAAGGGAAGGGACAGGAAACTGGAATGGTAAGTGAGAACAACAATAGAGTTTTTAAATGCCGTGCTGGGGACTCGCTTGTTTTCCTCTGGGCATCAGAGGAGCTGCTGCAGTATCTGCATCCAGGGAGGGAGAGAGATAATTGCGAGACAAGCAGAAACAGGCAATGATACCTGTGTTTTCTGTCATGTGTGAATACACGAGAGCATGACTGCAGATGGGACTCGAGTTTAGGAGTTGAAACACTGTGCCAGCTAACAAAGTTTACCAAAGGCAGTTTGCTATGACATTTAAAAACAAAATAATTAATCATTACATGGTTGCATTCTATATCACTGATTTTCAATTTTTTTTAATTCTCTGAATGCTTTGCTCATCTATTGTGCAATAAGGAAAATGTAGTGGAAAATACCAAGAGAGGATGATTCTGTTTGGTGGGGATGTGGGTATGGGAGGCCCCAGGAAACAGCAGAAGTGAGCTCTGGGAATTTAGACAGCAACCCCAGAACGCAATGAGGTATTGCTTGAAAATCGCTCTTCTAAATACTAAAAAATAATGTGTCTGACCAGACATTCTAACTGCCTTTTTTTACTTAAGAAGATTTTTTGCTTTCTTTTTAAAATTATGTTAAAATTGTAGTTTTCTTTCTTTATTCCGCCATATTAATTGAGAGCATACTACTTGCCAGATCCTGGGCTAGATGCGGGGAAATCACTGGTGAACATGACAGACATCCCTATGGCCGAGGAACTTCGAGTTAGCAGGAAGACAAGCAAATCATCCCATCCATAGGTAGGAAGTTGGCACTCTGCAAAGTGTTATAGAGAGACCTCCAAGGCACCAGGCATGACTATGGGAACTACTATGCAAGTGGTAGATCTGGTGAATGAGGTCAGAGGAGGCTACCTGAGAAAGTCTCCATTCAAGCAAATGGGCTGAAGGTCGAGCTAGGTGGGGTGGGGAAGGAGTGGCTGGATGTGAACTTCAGTCTGTGGAAGTGTGTACAAAAAGGCTGTGAGGAGTTGTTTAGAGGCCAGTGTAGCTGGTGTGGGGTGGTGAGAAGAGAAGGAGAGATGATAGGAGGCAGGGAAGGTAAGAAGGAAGAATCAGACTTTGGAGAGTCATATAGGCTGAGCTAAAGTTTTAATATTTATCTGAAGAGCCTTGAGAAGCCATTAGATAAGTTAAGGCAATGCAATGTGGCATTGTTTTTTTGAGGCTACATGTGGCAATTTCTGTAGACTTTATGTGGCATATCTATCAAATTGTGCATTACAGCCCTGACCAGGTATTTCAATTAGTTGGAGCATTGTCCAGTACATAAAAATTGTATGGGTTTGATCCTTGGTCAGGGCATACACTAGGTTTTGTGTTCAATCCCCAGGCCAGGTATTTATAGGAGGTAACTGATGGAGATTTCTCTCTGACATCATTCTCTCTCTCCCCCATCAATAAATATATCCTCAGTGAGGACTTTAAAATATAAATTTGCATCACATTAATGATTCATAGTTTTTTTAAATTTTATTTATTTATCTTTAGAGTGGACGGGTTAGAAGGAGAAATATCAATGTATGGTTGCCTGTCATGCGTTCCCTGCTGGGAAATGGCCTGCAATCAAGGCATGTGCCCTGACTGGGAATCAAACCGTGATTCTTTGGTTCACAGGCCCGCACTCAACCCACTGAGCTACACCGGCCAGGGCTGATTCATAGTTTTTTGCCTTCCTAGGTTTCTGACTGCCATTGAACTAAGAACCAGGGATGTTTAGGAATATAACCAATGTGAGTAACACCTTCTGGAGTGCTTTTTCAGGCTTTTATGCTTTCAAATCACAGGATTTATTTTCAAAATAACTCTAGATCAACTCAATTGAGCAATGACTGGCAAAATATCAAACATTTTTTAAAAAAGAATGAAAGGTGTCTGCTTTTATGATAGAAAAATTCTATCCAAACACTGGAAAGTAGAATGCCATTGACCTATGATAATTAACTTGAGGAGAAAAACTTGTCTTTAAATTAATTGCTCAGCTGGAAATTATTTAGTAATTCTCTGACTTCTAAATCCCAGGGGTTTTCTTCTTCATATTATATTATTAAACATCTTACAATCATCTTAAAATGTAAATTTTGGAAGGCATTACTTTCCTTCACTTCTAGCTGGCAAGTGTTCCTTTATGTGTCTAATAATGATAACAAACATTTCTTGCATGCTTGATATATAGTGAGCACTAAATCTAAGCATTTTAAATGATCTATCTTATTTTAACCTCACAATTACTTCCATAAAGGAGGGATATTCTTACCGTTATTTATAGACAGGAAACAAGCTTTGGAAACAAGATTTTTACCCAAGGCTACACAGCTAGTAAGTAGCTGAGTGGAATTTTGAACCCTGGGAGTCCACAGGGAGCCCATTGATTATGGCAATGTCCTGCCTTAATAATTAATAAAAATAAATGTAAAAGTGTACATTTCATGTCACTCAGCAAACTTCTAATGTGTGGGGAGAAGAAGAGGACAAACGCGATCAGCTCCGTGGGTAAGTTCCGTGGCCCTGTGCCTTCTAAGGATGGTTATTAACAAGGAGAAAACAATATATCTCAGGGATTAGAACCTGTTAATGTAAGCTTGCTTGGCATTGAAACACTATGTGCAAAAGGCATCAACCACCTCGCCAAGCAGTTGAATCTGGACCCTATACCTGGTTACTACTTAAAAAGCAGTAGGAGAGAAACAAGAGGTTGTATGAAATTAATGCAGTGACAAATTCTTAACTAATGGGAATAGAGAGAGTATCGAGTGATGATTTCACCTACTCCATGTAAGTGCCCTTTTGCTAATCTAGTTAACCCCTGTGAAGCAGACGGAAACCTCACTTTAGGGTATGCTTTCCGCTCAGGGTTCGATCAAGGGAAACAGAGTACAGAAATGTGCAGGAATACCAAATCATTAGGATGCCTGGCTCAAATTCTGCTTGAGTTACTCACTTGCTCTTCGGTCTCTCTAAGTCTCCATTTGTTCATCTATAAAATTAATATCACTTCTCTCACTGAATTGTTGATAAAACCCTGAGTTTATTAGACTTCAAAGTCCGTGTTCTTTCCACTGTGTCATACTCTATAACAGAAAACAAGACCTGAGACCAAAGCAAGCAATGGACATGAGGTAATGTGCTCTCTGTTGGGAATAACAATCCACTTTTTCATGCATATTGATTAAATGCCCATTACATGTCAGAATAGATTCTGTTGGATACGCTCCTTAAATGCCATGCTAGCTTACAAGGTTGAAGTGAAGAGTAAAAGGGGGTCATTATGATCGCTGTTGGCGGGTGGAAACGTGGTGCGAGGTAGTGAAAAAGATCACGGAAAGTAGCATCAGTGATGTGAGGTGCAGGCCCAGTCCTCCCAAGTGGGTGCCCTTGGGCAAGTCTGTGCTCCTGGGCCTTCATCTCTAAAGGGAAGGGCTGGATGATACACTGGGCCAGATATTATCCACAAAATTTATGGTCAGATTCACAAAATTTCGATAATCAAATACACTAGCTAAGCAAAGAGTTGCAATGTGATAGCAAAGGGAATTACCAAAGAGTGGGTGGCACTGCTTGTTGGTAACATCAAGCACACCTATAAAGTGTCAAGTGCTCTGACTGTGAACGTAGATTGGACAATGGTCTAGAGAATCTTGTGCACCTGGAAGAGAGTCTGGACCTACTCCGTAAGGCAACAGGGTCATAAAAAAGGCAATTTCCAAATATTTCTCTGGAACCAAATGTCAAATTATTTTAGATTCTGTATTGCTCTTCTTTGGTATCCATGGTCTTATCTACTGAGGATAAGATTCTCAAGTTGCAGTTTTATATATGTTCATATAAAATACCATAACATAATATACTTTAAACTGTAGCCAGCTATTATATTCAGCAGCATCATTGTAATTTGCATTTGGATGATTTAAGCTATCTTGTGTCTCACTATGTGAAACTCTATAGAGAGTATTTTGGGTGTTCTCACTCACAACTTTCATATGGTCCATAAAACTACAGGGATCTTTTTGCTGTTGAATCACTTTTTCTTTCTTGATTTCTAAATTCCCCAGAGTCACATAACCTAAAGTAGTGTTCTTTTCTTCTCTTTGAAAACTACAATCAATAGGTTTAAAACAAGCTGCTTTTTTACACACACATAGCAGAGACAAACAAAAAATGTGAGTTTCAATTTCTTGCATCCCAAGAAGGAAGACTGTGTTTTTGCTGGGGCAGATACCTGTAAGGCTGGGCTGTCTACATTTTTATTTGGCTGATTGGAATAAGTGTTAAACTACAGAACCAGCAAAAACCAGGACAGCTTAGAAACCACTCAGGATGAGAGTACCCAAGAGTAGACCAGGCCAGGCAAGAGAGCAGAGGCTGAAAGAAAGAAGGGCCAGCGTGCTGAATTCTAAGTGAGAGTTTTCAGAAGTTTTGACAGGGAAGGTAGGGCACCTTAGGGGTGTAATCTACTGCATGATATATTGGAAGAGATATTTAAGGTTTTTTGTATCTTCCTAAAATTAATTCTGGTAGTTGTCAAGGGAAGCATATAATATCTACTCCCCACCCCCCAAAAAGTTTTACTGGTTGATTTTCTTTCTTTTTTTTTTTTAATTTAAAAGAAATGGCTCTGCGGAGTGTGTCTCAATTGGTTGGGTGTTTCCCCACAAAGTAAAAGGTCTCTTGTTTGATTCCCAGGCAGGGCACATGCCTGGGTTGCAGGATTGGTCCCCAGACAAAAGGCAAACAATTGATGTTCCTCTCCCTCGCACCAATGTTTCTCTCCCCCTCCCTTCCTCAATCTCTGAAAATAGTAAATGAAGTCTTTAAATTTAAAGGAAACAAATACTCTTTACTGGGATGGCAGCATGCTAAAACGGAGGGGCAGCACTCAGCAGTGTGGCCAAGCTGATTACAAACCACACATCTGGTAACCTGTGTTGGAGAACTAATGGCATTAGGAGCAGAGGTTGCTGGGACACTCGCTCCCCCCATTTATCTGAAGGAAGGCACCACTGGTTGGAATGATTTGCTCCTCCTCATATTGTAAGAATCTAGTACTAATGGCTATCTTGGGTGTGGGGGAGTGAAGATGATCATTGAAGAGAGATTTCTCTTTTCCTTTTCTGACATTTGACTTAACAAGCCTAATAAAATGGTAGGGAAAAACTATAATTAAAAAAAAAAGAAACTCATCTAGTAAAAAATCAAAATACTGAAAATTTTAAATTATGTCAGTTTACTCAGGTAAAATAGGTAGCTTTGTGTTTTTACACTTCAGGGAGTCTGTTTTTCCATCGGACTTTATTTTTGTCCACTGATAGTTTGTTTCCCATGAACATGAGGGGAAGCCCTTGTTTCCTTGAGAATATTTAGGAGCTGACAAGTTTCGTCTTTACGATCCCGTGATTTTGTCCTTTAACTGCTACACTTGTTACCTCTGGCTTGGAGTTCATTGAGAAGAGGCCCTAAGTCATACTTTTCATGGATCTTCACTATGTTAAAAAATAAAGAAAACCCTGTATGGTAGCTACTCATTAAATGTCTGAAGAGTCACTTTTAAGGACACATTGCATTTGAATTGAGATCCTTCATGTTATTACCGACTGTCATGAAAACATAAGAAAATATTGCATCTATGTGACAATTTTACAGATAAATCTAACAGACTCTTCAGAAGTCTCTGGCAAAAGAAACCAATGCACACGGCTCTCTCTAGGGTAAATAATTCCCTTGACATACTGAGTAATATATTTTGTGGACATTATTTTGAAACAATAAATGATCAATCTGTTTATCTCCACCCTCAGATTCCTCATGCCCTCCTCTTCCCCTTCTCGGTCGTGGCTTTGCCTAATCTCAAGCAATGAGTGTATTATAAAAAACTGGGACAAGAAATCCCTCTGCATCAAATTCTGTTTCACCAAAATCATTGAAAAATTTCTCTTACATTCTGCATTAATGACAAATAACAGCACGCCGAGTGTCCTCATTTTTACCAAAGGCATATTAATTGTTTTCCTTATGTATAATTAACAAATTCAGTAGATCCAAATAGCCCTAAACAGAGTAACAAGAACCATTATTAACACTGTACAAAATACAGACTTTAACAGAGCCCTTGTTATCCTTTATTTCTGTCAACCCTGCTTTTTAAGAGTCTTATCATGTAAATTGTTTCCAGTTTGCTGACATGAAAAATTACATTGTTTTGAACTATTGAACATTAAAAATAGTTTTAATCATTGAAAATAAATCCTATTTCATATCTGGTCTATCCAAAATTCTTCACAATGCACATGTACAGAAGAATTGGAGACAGTTCTGAATTTATATTTCCAAATGCCACAAGACTCAAGCTATATATGTTCATCTAAGAGCAGAATTTCACTCATTGTATGTAACAGCATCGTAGACGATTGTGATGATTTGGAAACCCTTGAAAACTACAAGCTACATCTCAAGTATCAACAGACTGTTTCTTGGCTTTTCATGGAAATTGTGGGCATCACTAGTATTTTTTGGAAAGAAAAAAGTTATCACAAAGGATATTCATATGTTTGAAAATGCAGGACAGGATAACCTTTAAAAGGAAAAGTACTAATTTATCTGTGTAATATTTCAAAATCAAAAAGAATACCTGGAACTAGAAAGATTATTTTTATATTAATAAAGCCTATTAAAGGTATTTTAATGTGAATACATCATGATAATTTTCTCCTGTATGGCCATAGAGTAATTTGCCTGTTTAGAAGGTATTCTTTCATACACATGATTATTCTTCAGTGTTATTGTATAAGTGATTGCATTTTTTTGTCTCCAAAAAATTTTTATATTTAAAGAACGGAAAGCATGGAAATAAAGAAAGTGCAAGTTTCCAGAGAATATTAACATAAACTTTAGTAGCTGTATTAACATCAGAAAAATAAAAGCAAAAATTAATATATGACATTGACCATATTATATCAGAATAAATATCCCAATAAATCTTCTGAATTATTATTTTTAATTTTTATTTTTATTTAATTCTTGTTCAAATACAGTTTTCTGTCTTATATTCCCAGCCTTGCCCCCCCAGTGCTCCCCACCTCCCTCCCATATCCACCCCCACCTTAGTTATTATCCATGTGTCCTTTATACTTGTTCATGTGAGTCCATCCCCTTTTCCCCTGTGATTCTCTCCCCTCTCCCCTCTGGACCCTTGTCAGCCTGATCCGTATTTGAGTGTCATTGGTCATATTTTGCTTGCTTGTTTGTTTTGTTGTTTATATTCCTGTTAAAGGTGATATCATATGGTATTTGTCTTTCACCGCCTGGCTTATTTCGCTCAGCGTAATGCTTTCCAGTTCCATCCATGATGTTGCAAAGGGTAGGAGCTCCTTCTTCCTTTCTGCAGCATAGAATTCCATTGTGTAAATGTACCATAGCTTTTTGATCCAGTCATTTACTGATGGGCATCTAGGTTGCTTCCAACTCTTGGCTGTTGTAAATTGTGCTGCTATGAACATAGGGGTGCATAGGTTCTTTTGGATCAGAGGATCCAGAGACACATGAAAAGATGCTCGATATCGCTAGCTATCAGAGATATGCACATTAAAAACACAATGAGATACCACTTTACACCAGTCCAGAATGCCTATCATAAACAAACAACAAGTGCTGGAGAGGTTGTGGGCAAAAGGGGACCCTAGTTCACTGTTGGTGGGATTGCAGACTGGTACAACCACTATGAAAAACAGTATGGAATTTTCTAAGAAAACTAAAAATGAACGTGCCTTTTGACCCAGCAATTCCACTATTAGGAGTATATCCTAAGTGATTGTATTTTAAAAACTATAATCTTCACAGGGTCTATGTCTAGCACTGAAGTTTCAAGAGGCAGAAATAAATAATAACATTCCACCCATTGCTCTGACAATCTTTAACTTTGCATAGAATTATGTCTTCCTAAGTCCCAGATTCCATCTGTTTTCTGGGTTCTGGGTAAGGCAAAGAGGTGACAAAGCCTCAGAAAAATTAGCTTGAAGACTACTGGAAAGATACCCTATTAATGTATGATTACTAAGTATCTCTATTCAGAATCTCTCCTTGGTGAGCTCTTTCCTCACCACAATATCAACAATATTAATCGCCCATCCAATGTGTCACATCTTCCTTACTTTAATTTTCTCCCGGAACTTTGCACAGTCTAACCAAAAAATTATGTAGCATAACATTATACAATATATAGTGGAGAAATCTATTTTATGGAGATTATTTTTCTTATTTTCTGTGTCTACAACTTGACGGTAAGTTCTGTGAGACTGGAAAAAATTTTATCTAATTAGTTCAGTGTTATATCCTCAGTACTAGTTCCTTTGAAAGCCTGATAAGTAGTGAATGCTACGTGAATGCAAATAGTCTGATGGACAGTATGATGACTTTACAGTGATGAAAGCCCAAATGGGAATCCAGATTGGTTAAGGTTTACACAGGGAAACTTTATTTGATCTGGGTTTTGATGGAAAAGTAGGAGCTCACCTTCAAACTGGGAAGAGACTAATTCAGAAAGAGAAAACAACAACCTTGGACCACGGAGATGTGAGTAATGAAGTGTCGGTGTGTCAGTTCTAGAATAGAGAATGAAGTCAGAGAGAAATTGAACATGGAAGAGAGTGGTCAGGAAGAGTCAGAGGAGAAGGCTGGTGAAAGAGGATCCAAAATCAGGTAGAAATAGGACCATTACAAATCTTTTATATTATGGTGAGAAGTTTTAACTTCATTCTTAAGGTAATAAATAATTGTTCAAAGATTATTTTCTGAAGGGAAAGATCAGATTTGCCTTTGAAAGGTCACTCTGTTTGCAGTGCGGTGGGTGGATAGGAACTCCATGTTTGCTGAGTTAATGAATGACTTCTCAACATTACTTTAGATCTTATAGTTGGTTGATTCTTCAAGCTTAACTATAAATATTGACGGAGTGAGAAAATAAATAACTCTGAATGATAGAGCAGTTCTAGTGAGGAAGACTAGATTACACCCAAATTTTCAGAACATTAAAAATGAGGAATTTTCCCTGTGCCTCTCACTGATTTCATAGCTACTCCTATCATTGCACTAGTCTTGACTCTTTCTATTACTGATTACTCTTCTTTGATAATCTTTTACTGTCTCAAATAGGAGCTTTCTACTTTAAAAACAGAATCAGCTTCTGGACTTTCTGCTGTCTGCCAAAATTGATTTGCTACATATCAAATTTAATGTACTTTTTATTCATTATGGAAAGTAGTTAATGCGGATTAAAATATCAATGCCCCCAACCACAGATAAAAACAAACTTACATCAAAACCAGATTGCCAGGCAGGCCATTGAGGAGTCTCTGATGTACACGCATTCAGAACAACTACTCATTCTGAGTTCTTTTCAGTAACACACCTCTTATTCTCTCACTGACCTCAGTACTATGGGAATTGATCTTAAACAAAAATAATTTTCTTAAATGGTTGTTTAAGGTAGTTAGCATGTTTAGCCCTGAATAGAAAAGTACTGTAAACAATTTGTTTTTTTTTATTTTAAAGCCTAGCACAGTTAATGTCCTTATCCAGAAGATAAATTGTGGGTAGTCTCACAATTGCTATGTATATCTAAATGTCAACAAGTTTGCTAGGTTACATGGGTTGGCTTGATTCAATTCTTTTTTAATCTAAGCCTCTATTATGAAAGTATTTATTCAAGAAAAAGTTTAGGTAGCAATGCAGTAAAATAAATATTAAGGAAGTACTAAGCTATTTTTTTTTGCTAATTAAACCTGTGAAAATATTTGTCATTAATAAAACGGTATTTATGGAGAATTTGACAGAAAGTGCTGGCCAAGTGATATGAGGCCAGTGAACTCTGGCCATCCCGAGGAGAATTTGAGAATGTCTGGCAGACCAAGCTTATGAAGGACATTGTATAGGTCATATTTATTCATCTTACACCAGGGGTGTCAAACTCATTTTCACTGGGAATCTCATCAGTGGAAAGGGCTGGATGTAATTTTAGGACTGTCTGAATATAACTACTCCTTAACTAGGGGCAAGGAGGTCTACATTCGGCCCTTTGAAGGCAACCTCCAGGCTGATGTGGCCCCAGGTGAAGATGAGTTTGACATCCCCGTTTTACACACTTTTAATGACTGTCTCGTAGGTGTCAGGCACATAGGAATGAAGAAGATCAGTAAGGATAGGGTCTTTCTCTGAGGCACACTTCAATAAAAAGGAGAGAAAGACAATGAACAAATAATAACTACAAGAAATATCAAGTAGCCATTGGGCTTAATGAAAATAAAACCAATGGGAAAGGCTACAGGGCTACTCTGTAGGGCTATTAGAGGGAAAGTCTGGCTGAGAAGACAAGACCTTGATTTGGATTTTCTGGGAAGGTCTCTTTTACTCTGATAGTGTCTAATTCAGCAACCACAAATTGCACTAGCAGATTAGCACTTGGGGTTGATCATTGGTCAGGTTTGTACCTTGCACCATTAGCATTTGGTTGTGACCTGGCTTAATTGGCAAAGAAATTATTTTCAGTCCGAGTTTCTGTTAATGGAATTTAAAACTACCTCAGAAAATGAGAAGTATCTGATGAATTTGGAGCATGGGAAATCAGGGAAGAGCTACAATTAGCCTAAGCCAGTATCAGTGCAAGCTTCCCCCACATGGTTTTACTAATACCCTTCAAATTCTGACTTCTGCCATTCCAGCCATATGTCTCTTTAAGCAGATACACTCTACAGTGCCAAAGTGTGTCAAGGACATCGCTAGGTTACCAAAATCATTTTTATGTTCAACTTTTTGCAATATTCCAAAGTATTCTTCCACCTGAACCCCACCCCAACCCTGAAAATATAATTTTAATAACACACATTAAAATGTCATGCTGATAATAAACCCAGAGATATATTACAGGGAATCTGTCTGCCGTTTTTAACGCCTTTTGGCACTAACATAATGGCGTAAGCACATGGACTCACACACGTTGCCTAATTTTTTTTGCAGCTTTTGTGTACAGAGTAGTACAAAAATTCATAATGATGTTACTCGGTGCATAAATGTCAATTTAAGAAAAGCTCTGAGGGTGGGAATACAAATTTGTGTTTGAGAGATGTACTAAGAGAAGGGAACTTCACTATGTGGTGGAGCTTTTACTTTCTGATCGCAGTTTAATCATCATATCCTGTGTTGCTGCTGGGGAAAGCAACAAACAGTGGCTTCTGCCATCTCAGTGAGCAGAGATCTCTGGTAATTGCACCTGTTCATTATGTGAGAAAGCCTTCTGTGGGTAAAGAGGAGGAATTCGGTTTTATTCTCAAACTGTTGCCTAATTCTTATAACTTGTGCATATTTTTTTTGAGTCATGCTTGTACAATCTGCTACCCATTTGGGGATAAAAACATTATTGAAATTGAGCATACTAACTTTAACCAAGCTGCATTTTTTTGTGAATTGGTTTGTAAAGCTGACTGCCACAATACAGCCATGTCCTGTAAAAATTAGCATACACACACACAAACACACACACATACTGTCTCACAAACACACCAGGGAGGGCATCGTTTAACACTTGGAAGCTCATTACTCTTCTAAAATAAAGAGTTAAATTTTTTCCATACCGCTCTTCCCATCTTTGTAACACCATGAGACACAGTATTTCCCATTTAACAAACACCATGGATTCTTTATTGTCTGTGGAGGCTTCCATGTTATGCAGTAAATTTGAATTGGATATGTTTGGTCCCAATTGACAGTAGTGATTAAGCCAAAAATAAGTGCATTCTCCTTTAAATGTTAGCTGCGGCACCAAGTAACATTCCCTATGTTATGCCGTATCCAAACAAGTCAGTCTGCACAGACCAAAATGTTGATGGATATACAGCAGATCAAAAAGAGGAGAGTCATTTTGAAGTGTACTCGCTGCCTGTCGGAGACGATAGGCTTCTGAATTTGTACCTCTTTGCAAAAGAGACTTCATATTATTTTGTCAGTTTGTTTCAATTTGAGAGGTGTTAAAAATTGGTATTCATTTTTTTGATATAATCCTTAAATTGTACAATTTAAGAAAACGGACTGAAAGAGATAAATTTAAATGGGTAGAAATATTTTCAAATCAAAGACCAACTGACATATATAAAAATGATGTATGTTTCTTACACGGTCCACAGGGAGAATTCTGCAGGCTTGCTATGATCTCTACAATTTGCTTCAGGGCAAACTAGATTCTGGGATATTCTATTATCCCTTTGGTCTGTTTATCATGGAAACTGATGTACAAATCCAGAGTTCTTTTTGGTCTCTTTCTTTACATAGGGCTGGAACTGGTAAGAATTCACTTATCTCATGTCCTCACCTTCGGCAAAGTGCTACAGAAGAGTTCAGTGACCAGTAATCAATTATTATTGAGAAGCAATCAATTGCTAATTTCCATAATTATGCACATCTAAACACTATGAACAAGAAAGAGAAACAAAGCTGCACTCCAAGCATTGCCTTGTTAGCAGTATTTTGTTAACACAGGCTCTAAAAAAAGCTGCCGCAGCTGGTACCACAAATGTGTTTCCAGTATTCAGGCCATCAACGTGATTCGTCGCTAAATGTATAGAATCAGCTTCTTGCTAAAAACTACAATTACAGGTGATATACAGATTGAAATCACAGGGCTGGTTTGTCGAAGAAAATTGTCCTAATGATGGGTTTTCGGATGGGGAACGCAGCTCTTTTCTTCCTCTGTGATGGGTTGTGAAGGCAGCTGCACCTGCCTCTATGCTGTATTCTGCCGCACTTAATGATATCTGATGATATCATTAGGCAAAGTGTTCATAAACAGATGTTGAGCCTGTGCCTAAATGCTGTCAGATGAGCGGTTGCTGGCCTGAAACAGTATTATTTATATAGAACATTTACGTTTGTTATGTTAATAACCCCACTATTAGCTCTCTGGATGTTACGTTAGGAATGTAAATGTAGTTAATATGAATAACAACCTCTTTACTCTTTGTGCTGCAATTGGGTATAACTTTTAGGCTTTGGGAGAGAAACAAAGATACCCTCACCAAGTCCTTTTGACTTCTTTTTTTTTTTATTTGGTCATCACTTCTTTGAAAATTTGATCAGAAGATAAATAGGAAGAATTCATAGGCAGATGTTTAATATTAGGATTTGATTTTCCTATCGGTTAATAACTTGTGAGTCTGATTATCTGTGGGTTTTCCTGAGTGAGCCCAACCCGTGATCAGAATGTCCGAGTTGTGATCAGGGACAGCAAATTGACAAGCATTCACTTCGAGGAGGAAGTTCTAAACAAATAGTTGGATAGGCCCGTTTGGGTCCAGCTCTTTCTCTGACGCTACCACCTTTCTTTCCCATCAACATGTTGGGGCATTGAAGTCATGGGTCATAGTCATAGTTCTGCATTTGTGTTGGTGATTTAGGTGTAATCTTGATGCCATGGTTGCAATGCTTAAATGTCACATGACAATTACTGTCTGTGTTTGTTCAAGCCAAAGTTGAATTTTATACCTCATAGTTAATTCATACAGAGGAAGTTTTATAAATTCTGACAGTCATCAAACGTGCAGCTTTCTCTGAGCTACTGTTCTACTGATATAGCCACATTCATTTTTGAAAGTGACTTGTCATTTCTTATCATTTTAACTCTTTCAGGGGTTTTCAATACTGAAAATTATATCCCCTATTTTCAGAATCAGAAAAAAACAGTCATTTCAAAATTGTCATGAAGAAAGAAGCAGTGTTAAACTGGTATTTCATTATGACCATAATTAGAGCCTACAGTGATTTTTGAAGTGTCATCGCTCTCATCTCAGTGCTTATGAAATCGTTCCTACTGCCAAAGGTGGTAAAAGTGTGTTTGTTTCAAAGGTGTGCTTGTTTCAAAGACCGTAGGCCAGGACAATGTACTTCGGGCATATGTTTATATGCGTGACTTCTTTCATTTTGTCTTAAACCTAAGGGTATCAGAATTATCTGCGATTTTAAATAATCCTAATGGAATCTCGATAGTAACAGTCTTTCCTATACTTTTACTGTCAATTTCAGTTCTAATCTTCTGGGAGATACTAGATGCTTCTGTCTCTTTTATATGGAGATTTACTATCATCTTTCAAATGAGAAAATGGGTAAACTAAATCAGGATATTCTATTTCATGTAAATTGCTTCCTATCACATTTACATGAATATTTTTTCAAATATTCTTCCATCAATTCTTCTTCAATTGGAGCACATAGAAGATATCTTTCCTTTAAATGTGGCTTCAGGTATTAAACTATTACAAACTTTGCCTTTAAGAGAAATGTGGGTACTGAAAGGAATGAAATGACTCTCAACATATTGTGAACAATACATGCTAATATGAAATGTCAAAGGACTCCGAAGCACCTATTGCGTTAGTTAGACCTTTCGAGATGCCCATGATGCCTTTCATGAAAGGATATCTAAAGCAGGGAGTGAAGAGCTTCTACTATGGCGTTGTACTTTGATTGGCTTGACTCTGCCCGAAGTTGATGAGGAGGAACTTGAGGATTGCCTTTTTCTTTGTTCATCCAGCCAACACTTAGGAAAGCTATCCAATAAAAATGTTCATTCTCAGCTCTTCAGAAATTTAGATCAATTTGAGTGAGAAGATAAAAGGAACTAATGAAAGCATCAACTATTATTGAAACAAGATCAATTCAAATCTGTTCGAGAGTCATGGGAGTTTACCTCTATCTCCAAGAAGTCTTCATATCCCGGTCTTCATTTCAGGAGGTGGTAATTCTGACCAGTTCCTGAGGATGAATCCATGTACATGGCAATATTAACTTCCCTTCATTCTTAAAAAATGACAAATGATGCAGTCATCTAGTTTGTAGGCTTTCAAACTGTTTTAGTTTCTCATGATGAAGTTGGATCATAGTCACTTTAAGAAAATATTTCTGCCGAGGCCAATTGGTACATTTGTTTATTTTTCAGTGTTCCTATTTACCCAAAGAACTAGACATTTGTGCAAATCTCTTGATACATAATGAATATAATTTGGTTTTGCCTGGTGACATTGTCACCATGTACATGAGTCCAAGTTTCAGTTGAAACTTAGTGGGCCCTGGCTGGTATGGTTCAGTGGACTGAGTGGCAACCTATAAACCAAAGGGTCACCGGTTCGATTTCCAGTCAGGGCACATGCCTAGGTTCTAGGCTAGGTTTCCAGTTGGGGATGCGCGAGAGGCAACCACACATCAATGTTTTTCTCCCTCTCTTTCAGCCTTCCTTGCCTTCTCTCTAAAAATAAATAAATAAAATATGCTTTTTAAAAAAAGAAAGTTAGTACAGTTAGTACTCTTATATTAAAATATAATAGGTCTTTTTGAGCAAATACAATAAATACTTATTATAGGATATTTCCTTGTTATGATAGCAGAAATAATCTTGTCCTTAGTTTTGTTAGTCTTTTGTTATCATTTTCTTAATTTTTTTCTTTATGCCCCCAAAATGGAGAGGAGGTACATGAAAATATATTTTACCAACACAAATAATACTGATTTGTTTATTGTCAAAATATCCGCCCCCTAAGTCAAACTTACTTAAAATAAATCTGTCTGTTTGTGTTTATAATTAGGTTAATTTTCAGCATGTTTTTTGAAACATGCATTTGATTCACTAATATGGCATTTGTGTCTCCTTTTGTATTATCACTGGAACAACCAGGGACTTTTATCACTTGCTTGAGTTTCAGTATCTGCAATTGTTAAGATTTTTCATGTAGAATGTTATACATTAATAAAATTTAAGAAAAATGTTTGCCTTTTAAAAGTGAAGCCAGTATCTTCAAAAATGAACCATAACTAGTTTTATATCAAAAAAGTTAGAATTGCTTAGGTGATGCTAATTAATTCAATATTTTATTTTACCATTAGTTTTGTAATTTATAAAATTATTTATTTTGTTGTTAGATGAGTCTCAAAGAGAAAATGGGAAATATTAAATATTTAGTCAACTGTTCTTGTTCTCTTTGTATATCTTACTGGGCTTTTAAAAAATATACATGATGTGTCCTGGCTGGTATAGCTCAGTGGATTGAGCGCGGGCCTGTGAACCACATGATCACAGTTCAATTCCCAGTCAGGGCACATGCCTGGGTTGCAGGCCAGTTCCCAGCAGGGGACACACAAGAGGCAACCATACATTGATGTTTCTCTCCCTCTCTCCTTCCCTTCCCCTCTAAAGATAAATAAATAAAATCTTTTAAAAAAGAAATTAGAAAATATTTTTAAAATATCCATGATCTGATTACATGTATGCAAAGCCTATTTGAAGGATGTGGCTTGTATTATGTTTTAAAGTCACTGAAGTTTGTGTAAGAGGAAACTTGGAGACTTCAGGTCAGTAGACATACCATGGTCACTTAAGGTTAACAGTTTAAAAATAGAAAAAGTATACAGAGACTGTTTTTGCCAGTGAAAAAAATATTAAAAGTGTGTGCATTGATATGAATTCCTACTTGTTATTTAGCATGTGTAAGAACTACTGGTATGTTTCCACAGTTTTGTGTCGGTGCCTCAGTCTAAAATGGCCATAAGCAATTAGCTAATAAGAAAAGTATTCTTAGAATCATTGTGATACATGTTTCTGATAAGGCACATCCTTTCACTGCATGCTTTACCATCATCAAGGAATTGTACATCACCTAAGTAGTACTGCAAAGCTGATTTTTGTCAAAAAAATGTGTGAAGGATAAAGTAAAGCCATGGAATTTCTAGATATAATATTATCCAAACCTGCCTCATTATGCAGATTGCTTAAATGGAAAAACTATGTTTGCCATGATGACCAGCATTTTCCCCAGGTGGTCAGAGTCACCAGTTACGATGGTTCATCTCTTGCACAAAGGCAGGCATTTTAACTTGGGAGGATACAGATCACTGTGATGATGGCCTGAGTTTGGACACTTGTAATTGCTTCAACTCACAAGTAAGCAGCCCACTTGTAGAAGGAGAATTAATGTCAGAAGATTCCCCATTTTTCAATCTTGTGTCTACATCCAGAAGATTGAACTAATTGCTAATTGGCATTTAGAAAATGAACTAGTCTGGTTCCCTGGAACTTTACTATAATATGGTATGGAATTAAGAATATTGTATTTATATATTAGATAGAAATGATATTTTTCTAGGAGTATCATAGAATCTTGTTATAATATTTTTATCTATAACAGAGACAAGCATTTGAACTACCACAGGGGTCTTTGGGGAGCCAGTTCATCATTTATAGTATATATTTTCTCACATATACATTTACATTTCCTAGAATTACTTTGGACAAAATTGTTGGAAACTCACATTATTCATCAAGAATTAAGACAAACCTTTACCATGAATAACCCTGTTTGTCCCAACCACAATTACAAGAATTCTTTGCTTTTGATTCATATAGTATTACAGAATTTTAATTTTTAAAATAATTATAATTTGATAAACATTTATAATTTGGGAGACATTTATTTAAATAATTTTGTCTATGTATATTAATCATATAAGTAAATATTCTCAAGAAGTTACCACTAGAAAATTATATTATTAGGATCTACTTAGTATACTTGCTTTTTCCTACCTTCTAGAGTCATCGAAATAAAATGATGATCTTTAAAATATGGTTTTGCAAAGCACCTAAGTAAGTATTGGGGGGTAAATTTTAATCATTCTGATTAATATTACTTAATTTAGAATAGTTTTTTCTAAAATGTGATTCAATATTGTCCATTGCCAACTAAGTTTGAGAAAATTCGCATGCACTATTATCCTCACAGACAATCACATTGCAAATTAACATTTAAAAAGAAGGCAAGAAGCTTTCCATAACAGTATATCTTGGCCTAACTCAGTGTTTTAAGAATTTATGTAATTACAAAATTCCTTTCTCTTTTTGGATTATATACTGCAGAACTGCATGTTGTTCAACCCATTCACTTTCAGAAAATATTGGGTTTTTAAAAAAAGATTTTATTAATTTATCTTTAGAGGGGAAGGGAAGGAAATAAGGAGAGAAATATCAATGTATGGTTGCCTCTGGTGAGTCCCCTCCTGGGAACTGGTCTGCAACCCAGGTATGTGCCCTGAATGGGAATCGAACCGCGATCATGTGGTTCGCAGGCCCACGCTCAATCCACTGAGCTACACCAGCCAGGGCCAGAAAACATTGTTTTAAGCATTGTTTTTCATGAACAACATAGGCAGATTACACGCACATGAATAATCTGACTCATCTTAAACATTCTCATTTCTTTTACATTCTCTGAGTCTGTTCATTGAATATCTAAAATATGTTACCCAGTTGGATACCAATCTTTCTTAAAGAGTAGAATGGTCTTTGAAAGTTTCATCACACCACTAACATTAAAACTCTTATGTTCAAATTTACATTAATAAATACTCTGAATTTTTAAATTTAAGATTTTTCATACTGTTGGACAGACATATAACATTGAATCAGAACACAGCTTTATAAAATAGTTTAAAGATGATAATGCACTTTTAAAATCAGAAAGTGCATGAACAAGAAATGATTGACATTAATGCAAGGCCAAGATGAGGCCAGGTATTTAAGAAAAACTTGTTACGATATAAGAAATTTCTCTGCTTTTTCGGCCAACAGGGAAAGTGCAACAGTGTGCTGGTACCCCATTGGTAGTAGGTGAACGTCCTTCTGGACTTTGCACCCTATATTTAAGCTAAATTTAGGATGCAAAGGTGGTTTTTCATTTCTAAAGATCTTTCTCTTTTTTTGAGACTCTCAAAGATTTAGTCATTCAATTATATAAATGAAGAATCTAAGAATTATATGTCACAGGAGAGATATCCAGACATAGTGCATGTGAGTTTTCAACTTAAAACCAGTGATCAAAATCTTCTTTCCTTTTCAGGGATCTAAAACTATGAAATGGGTGCAGCTTGATTTCATTATTTCCTTATATCTGTTGATTGATTGGGAAATTAAGACATTATAACTGTAATTTAGAAGCTGATTTGAAGACACTGAGGTGTGTTACTAATTGATTTTTTTGGTAAATATTTGCTTGGTATGTCAGTAACTGTTTTTCAGTTCAAGATTGTCAATGATCAAGTCATCATTGAAGTGGTCCCATAGTTTTCCTGAGGGAGTAAGGCTCTAATGAGATGCCCCCCCCGCCATAGTGTGATTTTATCTGTTTTGTTTTGTTTTGTTCTGAATAAGAAGTCTTCATTTGTATTGGTTTCAGTGAATAGAAATGGCCCTCTGAACTACTTTCTGATGTATGAATTCCTAACAGAAATGACAATTACCTGACATTCATAGATTAAAACAAGAAATTCCTACAACCTTCAAGTCTCTTCACAATTTCACACAAAACTGATGAGCTCTGAGGTTAGGTATGGGAGGTAGAGTTTGGAAACAGCAGCTCCTCCTTCCAAAGAACTACGCTTTTCTTAGAGTGAAAATGTAGAAATCTGGGACATGATAGTGGCGCTATTTGTGCAAACAAGTGTCTCATTGAAAGCAAAGAAGCACTTTGCTTGAGAGGATCCCTTAGAACCTTGAAATGAAAGTATGGCTGCCTAAGAAGACACTCATGCACACAGTAGTATTTCAGTACGGCTGGCTAAGCTAGGCAACAAAATATGGTTCAAATGGTTTAACAACCCTAGAAACGGAAGGCACCCGTTTAATGAGGTCTCCTCTGCTTGAAATTAAAATGGAAGGAGTTTTACGGAGCACAGTATTCAATAACAAAATATTAAATGATAAACACAGATTGCTTAAAATCAGACGGGCCATTTTAAGAAAAACATTTTAGCTCATCATGATATGTAGCACCTTATTTAAATTAGGAGGTGTTAATTCGTAGCTTGAATAATATATTAATATAATATGTAAAGTGAATGGCATTGTTAATCACAGTCGCGCCTGGAAC